>NW_008349068.1:7525076-7530377 GCF_000622305.1 Nannospalax galili | reverse complement strand
TTCAGGAAATTCTCTTCTACAATCCTGTTTAAAATCTGGTCAATGCCATTAACCTGAAATTCTTCTCTTTCCTCTATGCCTATGATATGTAGATTTGATCTTTTCATGGTATCCCACATCTCTTGCATATTCCATTCCTGTGCTTTTTAAAATGTTTCCTAATCTTTTCTTGAGTTGTCCAAGTCTTCAAACTTATCCTCCAGTGTTGGTATTCTGTTTTCCATTTCATTCACTCTAGTGGTGAGGCTTTCCCCTGTTGTTTCAAGTTGACTTACTGAATTTTTCATTTCCTTCTTCATTTCTACCTGAGTTTTCTTCAATGTTTCTATCTCTTTTGTGAATTCATTCAGAAGTTTATCCCTGTGTTCTTTTAGTTCTTTGATTTGTTTGTATGTTCTTTGAATTCATTGAATTCCTTGATTATGTTTATGATCTTTCAAACTCTGTATCTTGGGTTATCTCTAGGGGTTTCTCCGTGTAGAACTCTTCTACAGAACTGGTGGAGTTTGGTGGGGACATATTTTTTTGGCTTTCCATTTTATTATTCTTTCATTATGATTTTGGCATGTGAATTTCTTTTGTTGTTTGTGATTCTGATATGAAAATTAAATTGAAGTATGCTTCTGTTCATATTATTGGTGTGCCTTGGTCCTTTTCTTATTGGTTATGTAAAGCTGGTGGGTCCAGGTTTCAGATTCTCTCAGGTTTTATTTTGGAGGGAATTGATGGCTTCAGATCAGCAACTCAGGAGCTCCCACAGAAGCCCAAGTCAGGTGCCAGTCAGGTATACTCAGGCTTCCTTCTTAGGTTTGGACCCCTAGTAGCAGGAACTCAGGGCAAAATTTGGGAAGTTCCCTAAGGGGGGGGGGATTTTGGGACTCTCAGGTGGTCTGCTGAATTCTCAGTTCCTATGCCAGAGGGAGGCCGGAACAGGCACTCTGGCCATCTACTGAGATCTCAGCTTTATCCTACCAAATGGGCAGAGGTCTGCTCCAGGCCCTTGGCAGGGGCCTCATGTAGTCCCAGTTGGGGGGTTGGATACGGTACAATTTGAGGAAGTTCACCACCACGTGGGGGCAGGATCCAGGCACTCTCAGGTGGTCCCCTGAGTTCTCAGCCCCTATGCTAGAGGGAGGCCAACAGGTACTTTGATGGTCTGCTGAGATCTCTGTTTTATCCTACCAACCAAACTTGAAGTTTTTACACATATAATTCCCAAATTTACATGTTTAGTTTGAGTTTTACACACACACATACACACAACACACACACACACAGACACATATGTACTTAAATTATAAGGAATATTCATAATATGGTGGTATAGTGTCAATGTATTTGGATTTGTCTCTCCTCAGTAACACAGAACATCTGTTTGGCCAGAGAAACACATGTCTGTCTTTATCAAAAGCTCGTTCAGTAACATACTAACAAAGCACAGTCTACATATTCTCTGGGCACTATAACTTCTGCCCTCCAATAGATCCAGACCCTGAAGTCACTGTGCTCTTAGACTATCCTGTCTTCAGAGAGTTTGAACTTGCCAAATTACATAATGATAGTATGTCCACTTTCTACAGTGACAGGATTGAGCCATGTAAAGATAGCCTCTTATGTATTATTGGGGTATTGTCAAGGACACTGCTATTTGTACCACTCTCTTTTATCTTTTTGCTTGTTTGTTTTGCAACAGAGTCTAATTCACCTGGAACTCCTTATGCAGACCCTCTCAGGTTGACCTCGATCTCACAGAGATCTGCCTGTCTTTGAGTCCCCAGTTCTGGGATTAAAGAGGTGTGCTACCATGCTTGGCTGTTCTTAACAAATACTGACCAGGAGGTATTTTTTTGTCCTTTGTTTTATTTATTTCCTTGCTTGAGACATATAGTCTCTTTATGTAGCCAAGACTGGCCTGGAACTATGTTGACTAAAGCTGCCTTGAATTTTTGATCCTGCTGCCTCATGCTCCTCAGCTCATTAATTACTGCCCAGTATTATTTTTAAAAACGTATTATCTCAATAAGAAGCTGACTTTTTTATTCTATCGACATTATGATTTTGTAACTGATCGTTTTTCACTTATTGCTTTACGAATGCACAAGTTCAATATCAAATTTATGATGCACAGATAACATGATTTCATGTTATTTCCCGAGCTAATATGATCACATCGATTTTCCTTGCCAGTTTCACTTTGTCCTTACTCTCTAGTTTCTGTACTCTATTCCCTTGTATCATATAGTTTTCTATGTTTCCTCAAAATGATAAACAGCTAACTATACATGTGATTAGAGTACTTCCAACACTGTTATTTTCTTGCTTGCCTTTTGAACTGGGCCCCAATAACCTTGAAAACTTGGGCTTTATTTTAAGCACTTAATATATAGTATAATATAGATCATTCTTATTAGCACAATATCTATTGCACCCTAGATCTGTACTAAGTACCCACCTGCAACTTATGGCTCATTTAACATTTAATAAGATAGCCTCCAGAGGGCACTCCAGGCCTTCCTGACTCTGGCTGTCTCTCTCCTCTAAAGGTCCTAAGGAAGAGTTATAGGTTATTCTCTTCCTTCCTTCCTTCCTTCCTTCCTTCCTTCCTTCCTTCCTTCTCTCCTTCTCTCCCTCTTTCTCTCTCTCTCTCTCTCTCTCTCTCTCTCTCTCTCTCTCTCTCTCTCTCTCTCTCTCTCTCTCTCTCTCTCTCTCTCTCTCTCTCTCTCTCTCTCTCTCTCTCTCTCTCTCTCTCTCTTTCTCTCTCTCTTTCTCTGAAAAATCTTTTAGGATTCTTTTTCCTTTGCTCTCGCAAAATCCCTATTGGTGGTAGTAATTTTCTGACTCTGGAAAGGTGATGTCTAGGTATTCACAGAAAAATTATGTCATGTCAACTAGAGATGATCTGTGAGTAAAGAAGGGGAGGGCCTAGAGCCCTTAGTTGCTATGGCAACAAGACTTTGACACACTGCAGCCTCCTGTCTAAGAGCTGATCTTCTCAGTGTGAAATAATTTCTTCTTCATTACTGCACAGTGGGGAGTGTGACGGCTTTGAAGGTCTGGAGCTCTCCAGCATGGCTGGGTGTTCCCAGCACTCAGAACATGAGAGGCTGGAGGAGAAAGACTGTTCGTCACCCATTCAGCCCTCTTATTTTCCTTCATCTACCATTTCTTGAATTTTTTTCAAAAGACCATTTTAAGAAAAAAAAAAAAGAATAATCAGAAAATTGCTGCATTTTGCAAATTACAACATTATTTCTGAATGGTTAGACTAGAACTCCATCTTTTCTTTTATAGATATCTTAAACATATCAAGTAAAATTTTTTTTGCTATCCATAAAATTTTTCTCTCAAGGAATTTTTATGGCCCTTTACAAATTTTTAGGAATATGAGTAAAGTTCGGGTATGCCTTTAATCCCAGCACTTGGAAGGCAGAGGCAGGTGGATCTCTGTGTAAAAGGTCCTTTGGGATCATATTCAAGAATCTGAAAACATGAACATGATCTTTACCATGAGTTACAACTGTGATTGGGGTGTCTTCACGGGAAGACAGAAAAACATGTGCACAGAGATGTAATTCTGAGCCTCTCTTGAAACACCAGGAAAGAAATAGTTTTAAATGATTGACTTGGCTTCATCCAGTTTGGAAGTTTTATTAGGATGCCTTTTTGAACTTTGAATGCTATCATACACAGTAAGTACAGAGGTGAGTTCAGGGCTAAGAGTTCAAATCACTCAGTTCTCTGCAGGGCTCGTTACTGTGTCCTTAGGTAGTTCAGTGTCAGAGCAGGTCCCAGAGGAAAATAGTAGCGCATTGTTTTTTATGTAAAATAACAGGAACCATAAGATTCTTGTGGAATATTAGGTAATAAATAGGACTTGGAAGAAGGCTGCCTTTTAAAACTTTAGGTGATCAAATTTCCCTTTCACTCTTTTGTTGAGAAACTGTATCGACTATTTTCTTGTATTAAAAACATTTTTCTCTGGGCTAGAGAGATGGCTCAAGGTTAAGAGCACTGACTGCTCTTGCAGAGGACCCGGGTTCAATTCCCAGCACCCACATGGTGGCTACAAATGGTCCTTACTCGAGTTCCAGGGGAATCTGAAGCCCTCTTCTGACCTCTGCAGCATTGCATGACACGGGTGCACTCACATACATGCAGGAAATACACTCATACACATAAAATAAAAATAATAAAATATTAAAAAAAGAACATTTTCCTGTTCACCTGAAACATTATTGTTTAGACCAAATCCTCACTGTATCTGAATGTATGGTATGTATCCAAGTCACAGGGAAGGAAACAAATCATCCTAAATATTTCAAATTATGTTTCCTGAGGGAGCAATCAGAGCACAGCCCAAAACACATGCTTAGATGCATGGCCCTTGCGTTTACATACTCCTAGACAGGGAAAGTAAGCTTGGTACCTCATGTGGGACTTCACATCCAGCAGCTCCAGGGCGGTGACCCGTGGCTCCCCAGCCAAGTTTTGCAAGATCTTCAGCCTTGGTCCACAGTGCTTATAGAATTCTGTGCAAATGTTCAACAGAGATTCCCGGGGTCTTCTGAACTCTTCTCGAGCAATTCGTTCATCTAGTTCCTCTCTGGGAAGGCCTTGACCTTCCTCCAGTAAGTGAAGGTTTTCCCTGGGGAATTATGAAAGATTAACTAGGGCTCTGGCAAAGTGTGCTTGTGATAAATACTAGTGGACAGAGGTGTGATTTCTACTGAGTTGAGGAGTCAGCAGGCAGAGGCCCAGGAGACTCTCTTTTGAGGGATCAAGAAAATTTATCAGCCTAGAAGATATTGCAGTACCTTTACCTTAATCCTTTTCTAAAATTTTACATGAAAAGGGTATGCTATGCATCCAGTGATAAATGTAATGGAATCATAGCCCAGATCCAAGGGCCTTGTCTCACCAGGTCACCATGGGTATGAGATCAGAGGAAGTCCCACCGTACCTGATAAAGTGCAGTTTTGCTCCTTGCTCCTGGTACCTGTGAGTCAGAAAAACAGCCTTAACTAGCAGAGCAAGAACAGGGTTCCTTTGCTGAGGCTCCCTGGAGACTTCATATGAAAATTCCTTGAGGTAAAAATTCTGATAAATACATATACACACATTAATCCTAAAATGTAACATCATCTTTCATTTGGCTACCACACATACTGCACTTATAGCTTCTATAAAACAAGCCTGTTTCACTGTGATATCACTTGTATAGAGAAAGAAGTAAAAACCCGTGTAAATTCATGGACTATAGGCAAAGGAGGAAGAGTTTTTAAAACTCTGAAGTCAGAGGCA
>NW_008349068.1:7512000-7521694 GCF_000622305.1 Nannospalax galili | reverse complement strand
GACTTTCTAAACCGGACACCAATAGCCCAGGAAACAAGGGCAAGAATTAACATGTGGGACCTAATCAAACTAAAAAGCTTCTGCACATCAAAGGAGACAACCAAGGAAACAAACAGAAAACCCACAGAATGGCAGAGGCATAATTTTAACACCATTTTTGTTTCAAACGATAAGGAAGGTGTGTATGTGTGACTTATTTCTTTCTATTTTGGGAACACATTGCTTTATGACTGAAATAAGACCTGAAACTAAGGCAAGCTGGAAAAACAGGGAAACTCTGTGGACATGAGAAGGGAGGGGCTCCCTCTCCCAAGGTCTGGCTGAAGCCTCTCACCAGCTGGGGGTGCTGACAACAGACGTGCCAACTCATGAGGGTGGCTTGAATTTTTCTTCAATGATTTTTGAAAGTAGCCTTGGTATTTTCTTTAAACCCTCCCCCTCATTTCTTTGAAGTTTTTCTGTACAGTTTTTCACACTTAATATTGGCTATTTCAGGATTCCTTCCACTCTCTATAATTGAAATTCAGGTTGTATGAAAGGGAGAGGCCATAGAAACATAAGGTACAGTGAATTACCTGGTGTTCACTCCAGATGACATGGTGTGATTGGCTGTGGTTGTACCCTTGTGACCTTGATCGCACCTGCTCATCTGTGGGGCTGTCATGGGCCTGCAACAATAACAGTGTTGCCAGAACAAATCAACAGTAGAAGTGGAAACGCTTATGAAAGTCTCAAGTTGTTGAAGACCACCTAAGTTTTCAAGTCTTAAAAGGACAGGCTGTCTAGCTTTGGGCTTTCTGAGAGTTCCTTTAGAGGCAAAATTAATGTCCCAAATCTATATGCTCACCATGATTTAAATTCTATTTCTTAGTTCTGAATCACAAACTATGACTCTTCAAATAACACATGATTAAACTTGCAGGTCAATGCCAGTTGGCAGCTAAGAGTTCATTCTTCGGTTCTCTGGGTTCCAGGCAGTTCATCATTCTAGATAACAGCAGATAACAGCATATCTCCTTGGCTATCTGCACCACAATCAGTACACTTTTCTGAGGAACCATCAAATATTGGAATAACTCTTCTAATGATAATTATACATAAGTTTACCTAGAAAGTGAGTAAATTTCTATTTTAAGTTAGTAATTTAGATGTTTAGTAATAGATTCAAATCATCTCATTTTACATCTGTGGGGTTTCCTTTAGTATTAGATTTTGCCTCTGTATTTTCATCTAAGGCACAGGTCAAGGGATGATGTAGATTTTCAAACAAATTATTCATGTTCTTGATGCTGAGTTTGTCTAGACAGTAACTGAACTTTTAAGAACTGCAATAGATAGCCTCTTCTCATGCCTTGTAGTATGGGCAGAATTGCTGCCTGGGCTTACTCCAATGACAGTTTAAACACAGTCTGTTTTCTCTGTCTGGGGACAGAGATTTGAAGAATGAGGGAGGATTTAAGGCCTGTTGCTGGCTGAGAGATTCAGGGGACCATGTGAAAAGAATGAGTGCCCTCTAAACGCAGAGTGGGTATCAGTGAAGAAACAGCCTCAGACAACAATTGCATGGAACTGAATTCCATAGAAGCCTGAATGAGCTGGGGAGTGGATTCTCCCAGAGGCCTCAGATAAAGCTCAGACTAACCGATGCCTTCATTTCCTCTTTGTGAGTACCTGGCTCCGCTGGCCCTTCCTGGACATCATACTGTTTTGTCTTTTAAGCTTCTAAGTGTGTGGCAGAGAGTTATACGTTAGAAACCGAATACACATATACTTATGGAATGTCCACATAACTGTTGAATTTCTCTTTTCATGAGATAAAGAAATTATATAATAAAGTATTGACATAAAAGAAGATTATTCTTTAAAAAATAACAGAAAAACCAAATAGACATGAACATGAAAAAGAGAGTTTGGGGGGGGTAGCAGTAAGGATGCAGGCACGGAAGAGTAATTGGTATGCATTGGGCATACATGTGTGAATTATCTAAAAATGAGTTTAATTAATAAAAAGATAAATTTTGTCATTACTACTAATCAACAAGGCTCTCTTCTACACCACAAAAGGCATATTAAATGTATTAGAGTATTTAATGCTATGTTTTTATTTTAAAATTTTATTTATTATTATTACTAGTGTGTGTATGGTGTGTGTATAGTGTGTGTGTGTGTGTGTGTGTGTGTGTGTGTGTGCACGAGTGTCTGTAAACAGAAGACAATTCTGTGGAGTCGGTTCTCTCTTCCACCATGTGGGTTTTGAGGATCCAGTGCAGGTCGTCAGGCTTTCTCCACAAGGCTTTTATCAGCTGAGCCACCTCACCGACCCAGCCACAGGATTTTAAACCCCAGAACTCTATTCATAACTCTTCATGACATTTTTGGGCAAGTCAATTTCAATATAATAAGAAATAACTAAACTGGCATTTAGAAAACCTTGATTACTTTTCTCTCCTGTAGTTGTAGGGAGAGGTCAGTAGACAGGCACAGAGGGAAGCATGTAAATCATGTATTTCTCTGTAGGACAATCTCCCAGTACTTTTAAAACACCACCAGCAAAGCTTCAGGACTGCTCACTGGAACAGGAGGCTTGTCTTGGCTCTGTCTCACCCCTTCCTGCTGACTCATCTTGGGCTCCTATGAGCATTACTGGGTGACTGACTACTCAAGACTTTGGGGTTCTATGCTGCTTGCCTAGGCAGGCAGTGTGGATCATTATTAGAAACTAAACATATACTGATGTTCATGACAACAGCTCCACCCACTCTTTCCCCTGCTGATACATGTTGGAAGCCTTCTGAGTATAGGACTTCAACCAACCCTCTTAGCAACATAGCCAGGTGGGACTAAGGAAGCAGGGTGTTCCCTCATGCCTGTGCAGGGATGGGAGCTAGACCATGGACAGAATTTTAGTCTGGGATGTGGCCTTTACAGTGGATATATAGCGTACACACAGCAAAAGAATGAAAGAGCAAATTCACAAACCCAGGAAGGTCCCCCTACCCACTCTCAGGAAGATATAGATCTCTAGCTAATTCAGAGGGAATGGAGAAGGCGATAGGCCTGGTGCCCTGCACCTGCCTTCCTGGCTCCCAGACCTTCTTTTGTTCCATCTAGAATCCCTCCTTGCTCTTTCCATTATAGCATTTCCTCCCATGTCTGTACCCAAGAATCTTGAGACAAAACTAACTTCTTGAACTTTGTTTCAAGCTGAATTCTGGTTCCTTTCTCAAGTCTCTCAGTTTTCTTTCCTGACATTGTTTGATCCTGTTCCATGATGAGCCTGTTTTATTCTGGAATTAGAGTAACATTCTGTTTATCACATTGTTTCTAAAATTATAATTAATTACCTCAACTCTTCATGAACAGTAAAACAATAAAAGAATGCTTAGTTAGAACTGCAAACATATCATCAGGACCAGGAGTGGATAAAGGCACCTGATGACTCAACTTTGATTCCCAGTACCCACATGGTAGAAGGAGAGAGCCAATTCTTACAAGCCATTTTGACTTCCACATGTGCACCATGGCACACACACACACACACACACACACACACACACACACTCACTTGCACACATACACTAAGTGAATAAATGTAAAAAAAATTAAAAATACTCTAATAGTTAATAAAACATGAGTCATATCCTCATATTCACTAACTAGGCCCTTTGACTAAAGATTTGTTTACCACTAGGTTAAAACCACCATAGAAGTTCAAATTATACGTAATTGTATCTTTAGCGATCACTACTACATCATTATTACCTCTACTGCCACTATTAGATTACTTAGTGTTACAGTAGCAAGAAAGAAAAAAACTCCCGGTAAAGAGAATAAAATCTCTGGCCTCTGTGGAGACATAACATTCCGGTTGAGCCAAAGAGATCATTTGGCCACTGGACTATGCCTAGAAGGCAGGTTTGCCTTAAGCCATGCTAAAGAGGAAGGTGGAAGAACTAAGGCATTAATGAGCTGGTGAACTCAGAGCTGGTGCCCAGAATCCCTAGTCCCTGAGGCAGTAGCTTATTGACACTATTTTGTAAATCTGTCTGCTTTCCTGAATTCTTCAGAAAATTGTTACCTCTCCTTTTCTTGTATTTCTTTTCTAAGCATGCTTTTCCTAGCACTTGGGGCTTCTCCGACATTTTGGGTTTCTTTTCTCTTTCTCTAAAGCTCCCCTCCTTGCCATGTGAATGCTAGTTTGCCATGTGTCTGACCTCCATGATAGCTTTGAAAGGGACGGATTTTTTTTTTTTTCTTCTCGCTTCCATTTTTCTCATCAGGGCAGCTGATGAGATTTACAGCTTGCATGTGCATTGAGGCTTTTTCTTTTAATTTTAGAGTTTTTAGTTTTAAAAACTCTAATAAAATTATCTTAAAGCTTCCATTTGAGTCCATTCTTAAATTCTTTTATTGAGACTAAGAACTTTAAAGAGGTGGCCCTGTTTTTCACTGTATCATATGGCAACCACAAAGGGACCTAAAAAATTCCAGTAACAATAGCACTAGCTATCCAGATAGCTTAGGGACCATTTATAGTAATAAGCCACAAAGAGCTGAGCTGATAGCTTTAAAAAACATAGCTATCTGTAGATATCTGTAAATAAAGATCAGGTTTTAGAGAGGCTTAGCAACAGCCATTTTTCTTCAGCTTTTCAATGGACACATATGGCTTTAGACTGGTTATTTCTGCCTCTGGGATTACCTGGTAAGGACCTCCACACTGTACAAAAGAGCTTGTAGGGATGTGGCCAGAGCAGCTGTGGCAGCAATTTCTTCACGAGCAGCAGGTGCTGTCTCTACCTGTGACGTCTGCCTCTTCATCTTTTGCAGGTAGCATGGAACTAAAGCCTCCAAGACCATCAGCATCTGAAGGCTGGAAGCATCAGCAAGAAAATCAAATCGTTCTTGATATTCTACTTTTGTGGGCTGTGTGACATTCAAGAACATGGACAAGCAACTAGAGATTCTAATCCCCCTCCTGTGCCACACCAATCAAAAGCAATTACAGTTGCTGGATGTGTTGACTACCATTAATTAGGTGCTAACAGTGTCTGATCTAAGTCAGAAATATTAGCCATTCGTACAAACGGCTCAAAGAAAAGCAGAATGATATTGGCAGGGCACCATAGACCATCCAGAGTAACAGGCTCCAGAACCTCCAGCAAAGCTCTTGTTTAGAAATATGTTGAGGGTGACTTTTCAGCTGAAGTGATTTTGAGACAACATTAAACCATTTTCCAGGAATCTGCCTTCTAAAGCTGAAACCATTTTAGAGCAAGTCAGTAGAAACTGCCATTACGATGGAGTTCGGCAGTGTGTACTTACTAGAGTGAGTAGATACCACTCCCTGGATGGGCTGCACACTTGGTGTAGTAATGAGCTATTAAAAACATTTTAAAGAGCAGCTGGAAATCCAGGAGTTATTATGCAAATTGGATTTCTGTCCTTAAAACGGTTTATTGTAACTGCAACATATTTTTTTGTTGTTGGGAGACTTGCCAATTGAGTTAAGTTTATAAGCTGTGTGTTCTAGGAAGCCTCACTTGTCAGATGATATTCTGGAAAGCCTGGAAGAATGGTTTTATTTAACCCACTTTCCTTCATCAGAATGCCAGGGAATAATTCTGCCATGATCTTATCGACACTGAGCACAGCTTTGTGATGGGATAATCATGCCTAGCATAAGTACCCAGAGCTAGGAAATGACAATTTTCAGAACTTGATGGGTATGGAGTCAGAGCTATGAGGTATTTCAGGTTCTAATACTTTTTGATAGTGTGTAAAAAGAGAGACAACAAACCAGTGTGCTTCCTGAAATAGTAAAGTGGACTACCTGTCCTGCTGGAGGCTGGGCAAATTAAAAAAAATTATTATAGATACTTGGCAGAAGCTAAGGCTGCCAGGCATCCTGTAAGGACCAGGTGAAGGGGAAGCTGACTTCGTTTACACAGACCTCACAAGGCACTTTTCTCCTCCAGGCATTTGCCGCTTTGTAAATAAACACACACTGCTGCTGGGAATGAAAAATGACACAGCCACTGGAAAACTTTTTGGTGGTGTTTACTAAGGCAAAGCGCGCACATATTTCATGGTCCAGGAAAATATTTTCACCCACAGAAATGCTTATATAATGTGTGTATAAAAAACTTAAAACATTCACTGAAGCATTATTTGCAACAACTTTAAACTGGATATTGCACAATATATGTCAAGAGATGGTAGTATACAGCTTTAAGCCCTATACTTGGGAGGCAGAGGAAGGTGGATCTCTATGAGATCTAGGCCAGTCAGGGCTACATAGTGAGTTCTGGGCCAGCTGGGGCTACAGAGACAGTCTGTCTCAAAAACAATAACAAAACCCCCAAAACAATTCTCCCCTTAAAAGCTAAATTACAGTTGTGTGATGATATGTGGATGGATCTCATGAAAGAATACTAAAAAAAGAAGTCAGATATTAGAAAGTACCTATTATACTGTTTTACAAAAATATAGGTAAGAAATAAAGCTGACTTGCTCTGTGGGAGTGAGGATCTTGGTAACCTATCTGATTCTTTTATCTGAGTGGTAGTCATATAGACATGCTAAATTTATGAGCATTCAATTAGATAATTATGATTTTTGAAAACTTCTCACATGAATGTTAAGTAAGATACACTTATTTATGGATAATTTAAGAACCATAAGGACTTGGTGTTACAAATATGGAAGTCCTATAAGGACATCTCAGGGAAGAGCTACTAAAGAGTCCCTGACTCAGACATCCAGAAACCCTCTGGTTTAACTTGAGCAGAAAGGAAAATTAGGAGAATTGTTAAAAACTTAAACATAACTGCATAATATTGGGGATTAGATACTTTAACTTACAGTGACAAAGAATTTTGATTGAGACTCTAATTCCTCTTTATTTCAATGTGTTTGAATTTTAATTTGAAAGAGAATTTCATGTCTCACTAGGAACTTGATAATGTTTGGTGGTTCAAATTTTTTGCTTTTCTATGTTGCTGGCAATTTAACACTGGAGGAACATTACTTATTTCAATATCACAGTGTTGTAAAGTCACTTAATATCCAGGCAGACTCTCTTATTAACAATGTACACACAGAATACAAAATAGAACATAATGTATTTTTATATTTAGATAGAGAGTAGGCTTGGAATTCACTTAATGCAGGGTTTTTATTAATTCTGGACCTCTTTCTGGAGCTGTGATATTGTAGGAGGAACAGGAAAATCCTACAGTCTTAGATTTTTTTTTTCTCTTAAAGGCCGGAGCCACACTCCTGACTGAATTTCACATACTGTCTAATTCTTATCATTAAAGATAACAAAAACCTGAGGCTACTGGGTGCATTTTTTATTCATTCCTTATGCTTCTTTCTGGTAAAGAGTTCAATTAAGATAACTCCTGGCCACTCATAGCCCTTTACTGAAAGGAAAAGCTCATCTAAGGAGCAAATGGATAGGGCCATACTAAGTAAAACAAGCATGGCTCCTCTCTTCCTGGAGAGTGTGCCAACACAGTAGGACTCTTAAAAGGAGACAGAACCTATATACCAGACCCCAGCCAACATCCTGGAGCCAGGTGATTCACTTTCCATTTGAGTCTTTGGCTTCATTGTTCTTGGCAAAATGAAAGATGAGATTTACATTCCCGCCCCTTGTATGACAGTATTCTTACTGCTCCTTGAAAGGAGTTTTTACCAATGGTTTGAATGTCTGTTAGGAAATCTTGTTTGCTAACAACTTACATTACATGTGTGGAAAATATTTTCTAACAGGAGTAAACATCTTAGCCTCTGCACAAAATTCCAAAATTAGGGAATTTCAAATACATGAAGATTTACAATATTTTCTGTGATGAAGAAATTTCTAAATTTAGTTTTCAAAACCTTGATGGCCAGAATGTTACAAACAGATATGCCAAACACAACCTTCGTATTCATTCAATTTTATTTCTTTGCTACACTCACTTGTCACAAGGATTAGAAAAGAGGGCTGCAGTTACCTTCTGAATGACTCAGGAGCATACGCCACCACAGTGACACAAAGCTTGATGGCTTCACTTATGGAGAATGTTAAATCTTCATTTCCATAGCAGAAATCTGCAAAGGAGCAGGTTCAGAATGCTTGCTCGAGGGTAAGCTGAGTGTATCACTCCTAATGTCATTGTCTTTCTTGTAACACTAGTTTTTTATTTGTTAGATTTTATTCCTAAACTCTGTGAACTATAAATTTCTTCATCTGAAAGGAATGAATTTCTGATTCCTATAGGTGAATAATTAGATAATAAGTAAAAGTGCTTTTAGAAGGTTGTTTTAACGATATCATTAAACAGAAGACACTGGAGCACTTTATCTAAGGTAAAACAGGAAACTTTATCCTTAAATTATATCTAATTCTATACATTCCTTGATAATAAAAGATCATCCTTGAAGAGATTTACTTAGAATTACTGAAGGTAACCCAGTCTTTCTGAGATTGAAGTGTTAGAGCAGTGGTTTACTGAGCTTTGTTTTAGTATGGTTTTTTTATGGCAGAGGATTCCTTACTCTTTAAATTCACAAGAAATTTAAGATAGAAATAAAAAATTAACAGGAAATAGAAAATCTATTCCATTCAATGTATAACACTGCTAAATTTACTTTAGTGTTTTGATTTAGTTGCATACATTATATAACAGTTATAGTTACATATAGCTATGATCAACTATACACATACATATTTATTTGAACAATTACAGTAAGAGAAAAAGAATGTTGGAGGAAGTGTTGCACTTGCCTAGTGACTTGAGAGGCTTCTCAGCTTTGACCAGCTCTAGGATGTCTAATATGTCAGTGGTCTCTCCCTCCAGGGACTGTAGCAAGTCAAACAGACACTGAGCTGATACACCTTTCCTGGGTCCATTATTGGCAGCATCCTGTATATATGGAAAAAACAAACAAAAAAACAATTTCAGTTTACTAATTCCCACATTAGTAACTAATATAACTGACAGTAAATTCAAAAAGCATTAATGTTAATAAAAATCACAGTATCTGCCAGGCATGGTGGTGCATGCCTTTAATCCCAGCATTCAGGAGGGGAGGCAGAGGCAGGCAGATCTCTGTGAGTTCAAGGCCAACCTGGTCTACATAATGAATTTCAGGCCAGCTGGGACTATAGAGAGACCCTGTCTCAAAAAGACCAAAAAGAAAAAAGCTAATCTTTTATGGAAGTAGTATTTGTAGTAAGTCATAAGACTACAACAACATATGAACTGCTAGAAAAGTTAGTACTAATGGCTTTTAACATATAGATGTGTGTGGGGGTGGCTAGAGAGATGGTTCAGAGGTTAAGAGTACTGGCTACTCTTTCAGAGGACCCAGATTTAATTCCCAGCACTCACACGGTGGCTAACAACCATCCATAACTCTAGTTCTAGGGGATCTGACACCCTCTTATGACTTCTGTGGGCATTGCACCTTTTAACATATAGATGTGTGTGGGGGTGGCTAGAGAGATGGTTCAGAGGTTAAGAGTACTGGCTACTCTTTCAGAGGACCCAGATTTAATTCCCAGCACTCACACGGTGGCTAACAACAACCATCCATAACTCTAGTTCTAGGGGATCTGACACCCTCTTATGACTTCTGTGGGCATTGCACCACATGGGTGCACTTACATACATGCAGGCAGTACACTCATACACATAAA
>NW_008349068.1:7502954-7510520 GCF_000622305.1 Nannospalax galili | reverse complement strand
CCAGCGCTTGGGAGGCAGAGGCAGGCGGATCTCTGTGAGTTCAAGGCCAGCCTGGTCTACATAGTGAGTTCCAGGACAGGACAGCTGGGGCTATAGGGAGACCCTGTCTCAAAAAGACCAAAAATAAAAATAAAAAAGCAAGAAAACCAGTCCAAGAAGCTGGACTGATCTAACTCAGACAACTAACCCTAATAGAAAGCAAATTATGGCCCTTGTAACAATTGGCCTAATGGCTGACTTGATTAATAACTGAGAACATGCCTAATTTTTGTCTCTACATTCAATCAGAAAAAGCCGAATATGCACCCCAACCCAGTCACAGAGGACACTCTGCTTCTGGGAAGTCTACCTGTCGCTTTCCCAGCTGAGTGCATCTGAAGCTTCCTTCCTGTCCACTCTGGAGCTTTGCAATATCCCTGCCTTCCTCTGTGTTCTGCCCAAACACAAGTGATGGTGACTGACTCCCTTGCTATATACTTTTGAAGTCTTCATCTGACTGGCTTTCAACTATTCCCCCAGAGCTTACTTACTGGAAACTCCAGGAGAGGGGCCACGCTAGCGAACAGCTGGAGCACAAAAGGTTTCCGGTGTAGAATGTAAAACTGGTGGCAGGCAAATTCGATGGCCCGACGCAACTGGGGATTGCTTTCATAGTCAGAGTACACCTACAGAGAAATGCCACATGTTTAAAAAGTGCCTCCACAATGTGCTGAAGTAGTCTTTCCTTTTAATACTTCACATAGCCGTGAGAAACACTGAAAAGGGCTGATTTCAAAATAAGCTGATAGAAGGGAGTGTAAAACGGCATCTGCTTTCCTGATATAAATTTGGTAACAGACATAAAAACTCTGTGATCATAAATTAACTTCTCCAGCTTATGTCAAGAAATTGATGTTTGTCTAAAAATATGTACTTCAAGATTGTAATAGTAGAAAGCTTGAAATAAGTAAAATTACTCATAAGTGGGGTCTAGTTAAGTGACTATGGTAATGCAAACAATGGAAAGGTTGTTTAAAGAGATGGTCAACAGCTCGAGAGTTACATAAAAACATTCACACAATGTTTCTTTGTTACTTCATAAAAAAAAACAGGTTACAAATGTGAATATGTGGTATAACACAACTTTTATTTTGGAAAAGTGTGTACATGTATGTGTGTAGATTTTCAAGGAATATCAGGGTTATATGGGAAGAAGTGTGCAAGGGATCTCCACTTTCTGTTTTAATTTTATTGTTTCAATTTTACAATGGGCATAAAGTACTTTGTAATCAATAAAAGGGAAAAAAACTGTCATTACTTAAAAATAAGGCTGAGAGTCTTGTGATAGTAAGAGCAAATTTCTTGCCCTCACTGGATGGAACAGGATGTATTTTGCATTGAGTATATGCTATTTTCATGTTTATTAAAGCTTTCCCCCAGTATAAAGGCAGCTAGGATTAACCCTAGATACTGTCTGAATTATAGTCAGTACTCCTTAAGTATAGCCAGACAGACACTGGACATGAGTAAATGGAAAATGTTCTTCCTAAATTCACCTCCTCCAAGACCATCAACATAAATTTATGGCTCTGGAAATCCTTGTTCAAACCGAGGCCACAGCAGAAGACAACTGCTTTACAGTTGACTTCACGGCAGCCCAGAGGGCCTCTCACTGCCTGGAGCTTACTTGCTAAAACACACACACTGCTGGGCCCTCAGAGTTTCTGACTCAGAAGGTCTGTGATGGGGCCCAGGAAAGTACATTTCTAGCAAGTTCTCAGGTGATACTGGGGCTGCTAGTCCAGGGACCACACTTTGGGAATTATTGCACTGTTAGAAATGGGAAAGCAAATTCTAACTCCCAACTCTGGGACAGATATCTCAGGAGAGCATGGAATAGTGTGAACTCTTAAAAATCTATGGGGGAATTTCAATGGGTGCCTTCTGCCATCACAAAGGAAGATAACTTTGTCATGAAAGTTTCAGTACAGATCTTGTCAGACTGCTAGATAAAGGCTGGGTCATTTCTGTGTCTAGGAGAGGAGGCTCTGGGCACCTGCAGCATGGTGGGAAGAATCCACTGGTAGCCACTGAGAGAGAAGAGATGATTGAAGTGCACAGCCGTGTTGATGACAGTGGCTGCATACTGCCTAAGCAGGGCACTGTCTTCTGGATGGAGGATCAGGGCCCCGTTAAACACGTTGAGAAAAAGCATGATTTCATCTCCCCAGGGAAACTCGCTCGGCATGCCTAGGAACATCTCCTCCAGGAGCTGGATCCACAAGCTTTTCTGAAGGGTGTCAAGGCCAAACAGTTCCTTCCCAGCTGTGAGAACACGAAACAGCAGGGACAGAATTAGCCCCAGATCTGCTCATGTCAGCATGAGCAGGCGATCAAATGCCAGCTCTACTCTTCTTTATTTATCAATCCCAGGTCCAGAGTGAAAGAGTCTGCTGTTGAAAGGCTTCCCAGGACAACATTGCCAGCGCTGGCACAACACCAATCTCAAACAACTTGCACCAACACCTAAATAAACTGCAGCACTGAAAGAAATGCTACTTCAGCTATGTAATGGTGAGGGCTGGCATTAGTGCCTGGTTTTCTTACCACTACTCAGACCAGAACTCTCTCCATGACTGCTCTGCACCTTCTGTCTGTGGCACACCGACGTGCGGAGAGGGTAATTTAAGTGACTTATTCTAAATTGACAGTGGTGACAGACTGGGGCTCCCAGTTTGTTCTCTTATAATTTCTCTCTCTTTCTATCTCAATTCAGACTTAATTTACAATAAAACGAACAGACCTTAAATGCAGTGCTCAGTGAGTTTTGCAATAGTAGGCCCTCGTGTAAACAGTGTCCAATGAATACATAGCTGATTTTCATCACCTCCAAAAGTTCCCTCATGCCTTTGCCAGGTAATTCATTCCTTCTCAGTCCAAAAGCAACCACTGCTCTGGATTGTGTCACCCAGCATTAGTCTGACCTAAAGATCTTCATTTACATCTTGCTTTTTGCTCGCTCAGAGAACAACCTCCCCTTAGCACTACCACCTTCACCTGGAGGGATCAGCTGCCAGCGCTGGGCTCCAAGGCCAGTGCTTGGAACAGCAGTGTCTGCATCACCAGCATTGCATGGGAACGTGTTAGACATGTCAGCTTGGGATTCATCCTGGAACTGGTAGATGAAGGATGAGCACTATCGGTCTGAGTTTTAACACACCCTCCAGGTGATTTGGAGGTTTGAGAACAACTGGCTTCTAGAGCTATCTGCTCATAAAATGTGCTGTAGGTCAGATAAAATAAGAGCACGAGAAAAGCTGGAGAAGAAAGGCTGCTTTCTTGCAGTACCTTGAGGATCACTGAAGAGTGAAAACTCAGCATCTATGGCACTTCTCGGGAAGGAAGGCAGCCGGAGCAGGTCTTCCTGAAGCATAGAGACATGGGACTGCTTGTGGGCTGTGGGGATCTTCTGGGTTAGGGAGATGAGAAACAATACCCGCCCAACTTCCTCCAGCTTCCGGGTGAACACCTAGCAGGAAACAAAGGCAGGAACAGACAAAAAGCAGGATTAGGAACTTTACAGTTGAAGCGTGAAGATGCTGAAGTCAGATTTCAGTATCAAACTTTGCTGGTAATGGAGGAGAATGGAAAGAGGGGTGTTTTTAATTTACCACATTGAAAGGACAAACAATACTTAATAGACTCTCTGCTCCTGCTTCTGTCTAAGCTTAGGAACTTCATGGCCTAACACAGCACAAGGCAGGGCTTTTCGAGATAGTTCAGAATTACACAGAGCCCATTTGTATGGTGCCGTAGAACAGAAGCCTTGTTCTGTCATGGAGTCAGCCAACCACAGTTCCTCTGCTATTTCCATAGATGCCTGAAGCTGTTTCCTGGCAGTTCTGGATTTGTTTATTTTTAAGAAAAGACTGAAATAGAATCTAGGAAAACACTACCAAGATCAATGCTGAGAGGCCCTCCATGACAGCTCTTCAGCCCCAAGTTTGGATGGCATGTCTATGGAGCTCCTGGTTTCATTGTTAACTTTCATTTCTCTTGATAATTACTGGGTAAAGGGAAAGGATTAGGAAGTTCCTAAGTAACGAGCAGCTGTCAATGAATCTCCTGAGCTGGATCATCAGTCTCCATGTCATCATCTCTCTGAGAAACTTAGAAGTCTCAAGATTCCAGTTTGCAGTACAGAGAGCAAGAGCTCTCATTTGTGGCACTCCATTTTGCTGTCAAAATTAAAGGCTGAGATCATTTTAGAGATTTGGTTTTAGATGTTCATATTTAAGTTTTGCCCAGCACTTTATACTTGGCAATAGACTCATTCATTCTTTTAAGACCAATTTAGGCAGTTAATAGTAGCTATTTTAAAACATTACTTACATGGTCTAATGCTATGCTATGTTCATTTACTTCATGAATGATATTTTTGAATAGTCTGATGCACAGGATAGCATCCTTGATGTGTGTAGAAAAACTGGAATGATTAAGTATCTTCAAATTCTTGTGTATGTAGTCTACTTAAAATAAAGGTAATAACTATGCAGATTAAAATTGTACTAATGAAAACTATCAGATTTTGGAATTTTGCACTAAAATCATATTTTGCATGTAAATTTATGACTTTCCTTGAGATCAGAATCAGATTTGAGATTAAGTATGAGAATGGTATCCTACTCTTTGATACTAAATTTAAGTGCCATTTCTTGGCTCTGTCTCTTTTTGTTTTAAGAAAACTTATTAAGGGGCTGGAGAGATGGCTCAGTGGTTAAGAGCACTGACTGCTCTTGCAGAGGATCTGGGTTTGATTCCCAGCACCCACATGGCAGCTATGAACTGTCCTTAACTCCAGTTCCAGGGGAATCTGAAAATCTCTTCTGACTTCCACAGCATTGCATGACAGGGATGTACCCACATACATGAAGGCAATACACTCATACACATAAAATAAAAATAATAAATAAAAAAGGAAAAGTTATTAAGGTCAGATTCCTGGTTAATTGCAGAGTTGGAATAGAATCTAAATTTCTGGTTCTCAGTCCAATGTTATTTCAGGTACAGTATTTAGACTCACTTTTACTAATTTTGAACTTATTTAAGCCACTGTGTTAATGATCTAATAACTATTATGTATATATGCTCTATGTATTGTATGTGAGTATGTACAGGTGTGCTTGCCAGAGGTCAACTTTAGGTGTCTTTATCACTTTTAAACCTATTTTTATTATTTTTATTTTATGTGTATGAGTGTATTGCTTACATGTGTGTTAGTACACCTGTGTCATGCAATGCCCATGGAGGTCAGAAGAAGGAAGGCATCAGATCCCCTGGAACTGGAGTTAGTCACTATGTGGGTGCTGGGAACCAAACCTTGGCCCTCTGCAAAAGTAGCCAGTGCTCCTAATTGCTGAGCCATTTTTCTAGACACCTTAACCCTAGTTTTGAGACAGAATCTGTCAGTGAACCTAGACTTCACCATTTTGACTATAGTAGCTGGCTACAGAGCCCCATGGATCTACCTGTTTCCTTTCCACCCCAGTATCCCAGTGCTGGGGGGGGGGGCACTCTATCACACTTGGTTTTTTATGTGAGTCCTGGGGATCTAAACTCAGGTTCTTATGCTTACACAGCAAGCAGTTTAATCACTGAACTATCTCTCCAGCCTCCACTTTTTCTTTTTTCCTTTTGAGAGAGAGACTGACTCAGGCTGGCCTTAAAGCTCATGTATAGTTTTGTATAAGCTTGAACTCTGGACCTTTCTGCTTCATTCCACCTCCTAAGTACTAGGGTTGCATTCACACCTTACCACATCTCACTCATTGCATACACTTTTAAGCCTGTTTTACGAAAAAAGTGTGAAATGAAAATCCATACCTAGAAAAAAGTCAGTTAATAAGTCAGATTATTTCTACATGTATTTCCTATGACTCATAACATCATTACAAATGGGTTTCTCTTAACACTTTATGCATCATGATCTAATTTTAAAACAAACATATTTGAGGGGCTATTCTATTGAGCAAGGTCATCCATCATCCAGTACTTGAAGAAAGGACTGTAATGGAACCATAGGCTCTCAAGGTTGACAATGTGTTTATAGATCACCCTCCCAACAACATGACACAGAAGAAAATGGAGAGGTTAGACAACCTGTTTCTGAATGAGCTCCTGTCCCTTCTCCGGATGCATATGTACAAGGTTCAGCTGTGGGGATACAGACCTCCGGAAGGGATAAATATCTCGAACATAGGTCTGTGATGGATTATACAAAGAGAAAAAATGAATTCAAAATCAGTTAAATTTTATTTTTATTTCTTCTTTATCCAAAAGTCAGACAGACAAAAAGTTCATTTATTTTCTTAGGGCTTTTGTTTTTGCTGCTTTTGCACTTCTCATTTCTACAGAATCCTAGGGAAGGGAAGGCCCTCCTCAAGGTGACAGTGGTGCGAGTGGTCAGGAGACTCCCAAAATAACACAGGCTATTGCCAAACCTCTTAGTTATCTCTCAGAACTAGCAGATAAGACCCTACTGCTGAAGGCAGGATGTGCTTCGGACATAGGACTTAGGGCAATGGAGCAGGAACTGACCTGAAAGCCTTCTACCCAAAGTTTAGCTATCATAATGCTAGAAGATAAAATACAAACTGTCACGGGAGAAAAACAATTGATGGTCCAACCAGTCCTAAATCCTAATAACCATAACAACTGGCATGGCAAACTACCTCTATAGTGCAGTAGTGGCCCTGTTATCTGGGGGCAATCAATAGCTGTCTAATTGGACTTTAAGCCCTTTAAATGGGAGTGAACTCATAAGTGGCACTGTAAACTCAGCCAAATACATATGACAAGAGGGAACATATATCCTAGAGAAAACTGTATCTCTTTCATATCTCTAGACAAATGAAATTTCTTACCATATTGGATTCTTATATTCACAGACAAGCACACTGTACATCACTCATCAAAGAAACTCCTTTTTGCAACAGATGGAGGCTACTGCAGAATTCCACAACTGCTTAGACACAGAGAATATATGTCTAAGAGATGCCAAGTACTAGGTGACACATCTACAGTTGAACCTCTACACCTTAGGCTCATGGAATATAGAGGAACAAGGGGTGGAGAGAAAACCAAAGTATACCTCAACTCTCACCAGTAAAGCTTCCTTATACAAGAGTGTGAAGCATACGGAAGGCTAAAACTGGCCAAGTTTTAAGGAATAAGAGACTGTAGAATGTGTATCCTTGGATGAGACTTCTATAATGACCCTCACCCACCCATGGCTCAGGGACCATTGTGTAAGAGGGGGCAGAAAGATTATAAGAGCCAGGGCTGGTTCATAAGCCAGGGAAGCAGAGGCTTTCAGGCCACTGGGAGCTTGCACATGTGAAATTGTGGCAGTGGTGGCATCGAGCACAGGACACATGCCAACTCAATTAAACAAGGACTCAGAGAGGAGGAGAGAAATAGGTGGCGCCCTCCTTGGGTGTTTTGCAACATGGGTGCACTTGCATACATGCAGGCAGTACACACATACACATAAAATAATAAAAAAAAATTTTTTAAACACTCATACAC
>NW_008349068.1:7492639-7502440 GCF_000622305.1 Nannospalax galili | reverse complement strand
TTTTATTTTTATTATTTTATTTTATTTTATTATTTTATGTATATGAGTGTATTGCCTGAATGTATATGAGTATACCTGTGACGTGCAATGCCCACAGAGGTTGGAAGAGGGCGTTGAATTCCCCGGAACTGGAGTTACAGATGGCTGTTAGTTGCCTGCCATGTGGGTACTGGGAAGCAAACTTAGGTCCTCTGCAAGAGTAGCTAGTGCTCTTAGCCGCTGAGCCATCTTTCCACCCCCCAGAACGGATACTATTATCATCACTTTCACTTACAGATAAGGACTCTAAAGGGTAAAAAGACAGTACTACAGGTCCAAAGTCACAGAGACTCAAGTGGTCATGCTTGTAATCTTGATCAATGATGCCTCCCCAATTCAAGCTGTACTTAGGAAATGTATGGTGAGCCTCTGACACAACTCATTATGAGTATCACTATGGCAGCCTCACCTTATTGTAGTGGATAAGGTTCCATCGTTTATCCATGAGGAAATAATGTGTTGACTGGGATTCTGGGACGTTGAAAAACTCGAGACACTCCTAGAACAGCAACAAATCTTAATAAATCCTTATTATTTGCTAGATGGTAACCTGAAAAGATGCCAGGTAATTTTTACAAGTATTTTATATATATCAATATCATATATATTATATATTACATGTATATACATGAGAACATATGGAGATTTATTTTTAAAATGGCATAGTAAAGAGTGGTAACGTAATGTAAACCATCTGTTCCCATAGTGTCTAGATTTGCAAAGTTTTAATTCAGACTGAGTGACAGACTGTAGAGTTACAGTGGCCCCTACTGGTCTCAATATCAGGAAAAACACATTTTAAAAACAGCATTAAGATAATCCAAACTATAATGCATTAAGTGCTTATTGTGCACTTAGTTCAGTGCTTTCCATGTTGGTAACTTGTATAACCAAACTAATATGCCACTCCTGAAGGAAAATAAACTGGCTGGAGAGTTTCTAGCATTTAACTTATATTATGCTGGCTGTGTTATGAACACACTGTCTGAATCTTGCTATCCCATATTCAATGAGTACACAAATGGAATCGTGTTAAACTTGTCAGCTTCCTTGAACCTTAGATATTCTCTGGAGATCTTTAAGAAGCCTGGAGGAGGAGTCATGGCTCTTTAAATATACAAGTTTTGCAAAGGTAAGATTTTTTAGGTGGTCTTTTCTACTTATACTGAGCACTAGAACTGTCTTCCATAAAATAAGATTACTAAAAGTGTGGACTCCAGATGAATGGGGGTTACTATTCTTGCTCACTTATTAATTTACCTTAAAAGCCTGGTGGGCATGTATAGCCATCAACTATACTTCTTTTGAGGGGGATTGCTATTAGAAAATCCTTTCTTTGCCCACCTGATTTATTCTAAGGTATACACTTCCTTCATCACAAACAATTTCTGGTGGTGACAATGCAATACTATATAGATTTTACTGGGTATAACATCAGTGTGCAGCTAGAATTCCCACTGTGAGCAAAAGTGGGATACAGCAAGAGCTGAAATAGCAATGCCTGACATTCACAAGCTGGAATTCACAGCTTTCAGGTGTAATACCCCCTCCATTTTGTGAAAGTTTATCTTGTCAATCATCTGGTCATAGGACCACTTCAGGAAGGTGGGTTATGCTAAATAGATGGGCAGAATACTTAGTGCCTTAATGAGAAAGCAAAATTTTCCTGCCTGGAATCCCACCTACTAGGGCAGAACTTCAGCTGAGCCACAGTTATGTAGGTCTCTGTAAGTCTGTCTGCTTTCTGAATCCTTCAGAAGGTGTAATTTCCCTTTTTGCTTCTTCATGCCATTCTTGCTAAACATGCTTTCTTTAAGGTTTTGGGCTGCCCCCAGCATCTTGTTTTTCTTTACTTTCTCTAAAGCGTCCTTCTCTCAGCCACGTGGCTGCCAGTCAGCCACATGTCTCACTTTCCACACAGGCTCTAAATCTGCATGGCTTCATGGCTTTTTTTCTTTCTTCCCGCCATTCACTTCCTCAAAGCAGCTGCTAAGATTACCAGCTCACCTGCCCCGAGGATTTCTTTTTCTTTAAAATTCTAATAAAATTGCAAAAGCTTAATTCAGCTAATTTGAACTTTTTGAGTCTGGGTAGTCTTTCCCGTTGGTCCCGAACTCCTTAACACAGGGGGAGTTGGAGTAACGTCCCAGGGAAACACTGCTGTTTGAGAAGAAACTTGCCCAATTTTTTCTGCTTCAACGCATAGGTAAAATGTCAGTTAAAAGTGGGGAAACTGTAAATTTATAATAATGCAAAAAGGTTCTTGAGAGTAAGGAGTTGCACATGTTCATCTGAATACAGAAAAGTGCCACTTATTCTCATTCTAAAACAGATGTTTACTGAGGTGGCCATAGGTATCCATAAAAAAGTCATTTATGCCGAAAAGCATTCCTACCTTCAGCAGGGCTTCAAATTGAGTGTCTTCGTGGACTGGTAACTGGGTTGGGATATCACACTCATTCTGTCCGTGAACTACCAAGGTTTTGGTGCCTACAGAAAATAACAATCACTATAAACACATTGTACTATGCAAAGTTTGCATTTAAAGTATAAAATATTAAAATATTATCAATAAGCTGGTTTCTACTATTATTAATTTTTTTTAAACAGAGTCCTGGGCTGGTGAGATGGCTTAGTGGTTAAAAGCACTGGCTGTTCTTGCAGATGATCTGGATTCGATTCCTAGCACCTACATGACAGCTAACAGCTGTCCAAAACTCCAGTTTCAGGGATCTGATGCCCTTCTCTGACCTCCACAGGCACTGATGGGTGCAATTAAATACTTTCAGGCCATATACACATAAAATAAAAATAATAAATATTTTTAAATTGGGGTCTCATCTAGCCCATACTGGCTTCAAACTTGATATGTAAGCTTTTAAGAATATAGGTGATAATATGAGGCTTTCTTGCTATCATAAAAACTAATCACTTTTTTGAATACTCTACACAGCATATAAATGTACTATTATCAATCACTGAATGCTTATCATGAATCAGGTGTGACAAGAAGTATTTTATATAAAGAAACGCATTTATTCTTTGCAATGGTGAAGTATGAATTGTATTCATATGCCACACACAGAAAGAAAGCATGAAAAATGGTGTTATTTTCCCTCGGCTAATCCTGGTTATAAGACTAATAAACAGTGGTGCCGATTTCTACGCAGGCTTCTTTGCTGCCAGAACCTGTGCTCTCATGTACACATAATTGATGAGTCTTTCTCTTTATTTCAATGCATGTATCATCTTATATTTTCATAGTCACTGTACAAGGATAAAGCATTGGTAAAATTTCATTTCAAGGACAAATAGGCTGTGCTGAGTGAAAGGGAACTGCGTCGAGAGTTTATATTGCATGTTGTGTTCTTTTGTAGTTCTCTCTCTTCCTGTTTTTTCCTCTTCCAACTTTTCATAAAGCCGCCTCTCACTGAGTTACAAAGGATTGGGGTCCCTGCTGTACAAACAAGATCATCTCACAGCAGTGCCAAAAATTTGCTCACAAAGGCTGTCAGTTCCTCTGGCCCTCTGTGATAGACTTCAGTAAATTTTTAACCTTGGCCACCCTTCAAGGACTGACTCAGTGACTCCACTCTGATGACTGCCTTTTCAGCTTGTAACTCCTGACTTTTAAAGGGGCTATTGCATTTCTTCTGACTGTATTATACAAAATTCTTGGCACACTCAATATGAAGCATTAGAACTCTGAATATTTCTTTATGACTAAAACAGTCTCATGGTCTTTCAAAGGGAATATACGTATAGATATGGGTTACCTGGCATGGAAGCAGTGACCAGGAGTTTGACTTCGCATTGCTCCTTCTTCATTGTCTGCTTGAGGTCCTTGAAGAAGAGGCCCTCCACATACCCGACCACCTCCCACAGGAAGGTCAGAGTGGCAGAGATGGCATCCATCCCCCACTCACACGGGGTCCTTACAAAATACATGATTAGTCCTACCTAAATCAAAATAAGAAAGGCCACTTGACACATTCATCCTGCACTCACATTCTTCTATCCCTGGCTTTGCTTTTCTGAGTTAAATCATTTTCTCTGTCTTCAAAGTCTCTGTCCAAATGCTTCTCTAACACTTGCAATGGGCAAGGGCACAAGAAAAAAGCTGACCAACAGGCTTATGTGTTTCTATGTTATTAAAATGGCTAACTATTAAGAACAGGCAGACGATCCCCTTTCCAGACATCATATCACATGGATGCTAGGAAGTTAGGCCATCCAAAATTAACCTGCATATGATGTTTGCCCAAATGCCACTTTAATGACTAATGTAATATATTTAACAGTTCAGATCTAAGAATGCTCTGCTTTGTTAAGTCAAAAACTTAAAATTTTTGTTTGTGTATCCTCTAAAATTATTTTGAAAATATGCCCTTTTATATATTTTAAACTGACACTCAAAATGTTATGTTTATTTTTAAATTGGGGGAGAGAATACATTCAACATTCTACACACTAAAATGAAGACTGTGCTTGAAATATTGGATGAAATAACTTGTGACTGCCTTAATAGTACACAATGATATCAGAAAAAATGATATAAGCTTTTTTCTCTGTAGGTTTTTGGCATTGTTTCTCAATTTGGTAGTCTAAAAAAATTTTCCAGTTACATTGTCAAAATCAGTGTTACTAAGTTAATGGGCTTCAGTGGTTCTGAATGTAGAAGACCAGCACAGCAGCAAAGGTGTCCCCAACCCCTTCAATTCCTTATAGTTACAGAAACCAAAGGAGTGGGAAGGGAGAAGGAGTCCTAGGGACTAAACAGTTTTATCTAAGACAAACTGAATCCTGTCCAGAAATAATACATTTTTGTGTCAGTCTGAGCATAAATGTGGATATATATTTTCCCTTGCTATTCAACAAGTGGGCACTCAGGAAGAAGACCAAATTAGTCATAGACAAGAGAAAGGAATTACTGGCCCAGATTTGTAGTATGAGTCCTCACAATAGAAAGGAAGAAGGAAGTTCTCCCAACAAAGATATTCATTTGTCTATTTGACTGGCTTGAGGGGCAATTTCAAAGCATAGCCATTATGTCCCAGTTCCCAAACTGTATATTTATGTGGCGTTTAAGGGGAAGAATATAAAGAAAATGGTAAATGCTAGAGGGTTCCAGAAGAAGCTGTTAGAACAGGTTAAAGCATAAAGAATTACTATGGAAAAAATATATCCACAATTTGTTTTTAGGGGCGCGGGTATGTGTGTGTGTGTGTGTGTGTGTGTGTGTGTGTGTGTGTGTGAAACAACAAAATAGGAAAAGAAGAGGGAAGATTAAGAATGATATGAACTAAAATTGGGAAGTTGCATCATGATAAAAAGAGCAAGAAAATGACTTTTATTGAATAGCCACCATATGCCAAAGTCCCCTGTGAGCCTTTCTCCATGGTCCTGCTTCCTACCAGAAAGTCAGCATTTATAATCCATTAGCTGCTGAGACTCACCAAGTAGTTGAATAGGATGTGTGATGTCTGAGCTGGAAAGTCTCCAATATTTAAAAGAAGTTTGCGCAGCATGTACATTAACTCATCCTGGAGGAAGAACAGAAGTTTTAATGCCTCAATCAGCTGTCATCCTGCCATAAACTAATGACTTGAAAATAGAAAAGATTTTCCCTTACTTTTGTCCATTTATTAATGTCAGTTATGTTCAACATTTTTACATAGCAGATATAATCTATAGATACTGGTAATAGATGTAATTCTTAGCATTTCAATTATCTGGAGTACCTTTCATCTAAGGGCTTACACATAAATATCATTGGGTAGCAGGTAACTTTATTGTAAAATAAAATGTTGCACTGTGTCTATGGGTCACAGGCAAATCCCTTGACAGCTGTGTACTTAGCTGCATTTGCCAAGGTTGCCAGGTGGAATGGGAATGCAGGAAGACCTAAGCCCAGAAACCATTAAGCAAACTAGGTCAATTGACCTTCCTAATTTGGTTTCCTAGGTTTCAAGTCAATGAGATAAAGCCCAGGGAAGATAAATTGAAATGTCAGTAATTAATCTTGTTTTTCAGAGACCACTTAATCTTTCAGTGAATGTAATCGTAACTGAGAAATGGAAAAAGGATTTTAATCATTAGTATATTTTCCTCACTGTCCAGAAGCTACTTTTATTTGACATCTTAACAGGTGATCTGGTAAATTAACTTTTTGGTTAATGGAAGGTGTTAATACATTGGAGCACTCCAGGCTACCAAGCAACAAGAATTCAAAAAATATATCCAACCCCCAAAATATCAAACTGCACTTAATCTTTGTTTAAAATATTGATAATCTTGCTGCCTTAGGGTCATCACTAAGCAATGTACCACACACATATGGAGAAATCAATTAACTGAGAAATTTGAACTGAAATACTAAGATTTAATATCGCCCATCATTACTTAACAGGCACTTATTGGCTACATGTCAGTGTACATGGACATACATGTACAGCACTGCAGAGCCCTCTGCTTGTTTTCAGTCCATACATAGCAATGCTGACAAGAAGGGTAATTTACTTGTCTATTGCTGATGGTGAGTTTTTCCAGAAAATGTCTAAGAACTGTTGATGGATCTTCAATTAGACAATTCCACAAGACTTGCTGGGCCACAGCACTCACTGTAGAAGAGAAAGGAAACCAAACATTTGTTTAAGTGGTGATATCTGTCAGAAGTATTTAAACAATTTATTAAACTTTGATTCGTCCCTTCTTTTTGCTTCAAAAAGGTTTTCTGATGTTGGTTCTGAAGTGGTTCTCTCTACCATGTGGGTCCCAGGGAGCTCAATATTGACATACCCAGGCAAGTTGTGCCTATTGGTACAATAGTGGCATGATGTTTACTGGGGGCACCCAACCACTTTCTGATTGAATTTGAAGCCTTAAATTCCACAGGAGGGATTTTTTGTTTAGTACTGTACACCTGGTCAAAATCCCATGACGAGGGAAATAATAGGCCCTTGGGGTGGAGCTAATGGTGTTGTTTTGTGAAACAGTCATGCTAGCAAACTGCCTTCTTAATATTTATCCCTGTAGACTAATGCTGCTCCCAAGGCTTTTCTTTTCCCAGTGGGTGATGGTTAAGTCAGACTCATGGCAGGTCAAAGTGCTGAGGATATGTCAGTGAATGTTCAGCTTTGCAGGGGTCCCCTGTGATCCTCCCATGCAAAGCTCAGGGAGCATCATGAAAGAGTGGCTGGGAAAAATGTAAGAGCCAGAGTTTGGGGAGAATGCTGTGAACTGCTGTCTCTTGGCTATGGCATGACTGGTGCAGACATCAACGCACAATAGCTGTGGTTGCTATACAAGATCAAGCCAGTGAAACTGCCACCATGGATGGAGGGGGGGCCCCCGAGGCCCACCCTAGCTGAGGAGCTATTGGCAGTTAATGGCTGCTGAGGGAGGAAGAATCACTTTTTTGAGGGGATGTGGCTACTAGTAAGTTGCCCATGTCTCGGTGGCTGGCCCAACACTCAACGTGCACATGCTCAATACTAACTGGACTCAGGAGACTATTAATAATAATCACAGTAAAAAAGAGGTCATCCAGTCAGAAGGCTTGGTGGGTCCAGGGGACTTGGGGGAGTAGCAGTAGAGAATGGATAAGATCAGAATACATTACATATATGTATGATATTTTCAAAGAATTAATAAAAGTGTTTTTTTTTTTTTTTTTCGGTCTTTTTGAGACTCCCTGTAGCCTCAGCTGGCCTGGAACTCACTATGCAGGCCAGGCTGGCCTCGAACTCACAGAGCTCTGCCTGCCCTGCCTCCCAAGTGCTGGGATTAAAGGCATGCACCACCACGCCTGGCAAAAATACTGTTTTTTTTAAAAAGGAAAAATGAAGTAAAGCTCATTTGGTCGTGATATGAAAAATATATAAAAAGGCTCTCTGAACCTTTTTTTCTGTTGAAGTGTGAATATTTGCTATTTTTGTTTTTATTAACTATTTTCCCATGTAAGGAAAGGGAAATAAGTAGAAGCTGGTCTTCAGGCATCATTGATTTGCAAAAAAATACCTTTGCAAGTATATGCAATTATCTTTATTTTAGAAATTTACATAATATTAGCAATGTAGGTCTTTATAAAATTAAAGTCACATTTCATCACTTTTTTGTATACATTCTTAAATTATTTAGTTTTTGAAAATATGGTTTGGCTTAAAATCCAAATGAACCAGATGTTATTTTAGTATCCACATTCTTTAGCTAGTGTCTCTTTCGGTAAGATAAAGTAGTTCAGTGAGCAATAATTAGGGTTCTACTTCTAAGGAGGACACCTTAGAAATACATAAATAACCCTATTCAGAATGTGCTACTTTGTTATAAAACATGATCAGGCTAAGGTTGCCTGGAAGTGCCCTGGGGAAGAAAGTAGACAGGCAAAGGGGGTTGAGGTCAACAGTGCAGCCTCGTCAGTTTGAACACTATTCCTCAACTCTACCACTTTAAGTTAAGAGTCTATAATGTAGCACGGATTTACCATTCAACCTGTATTTTGAATAAATGATCCCAACTATTGCTTCAGAAATTAATCATCTAATTAAAATTAATAGAAATAAATATTATAAAGGTATATAAATGTAAGCCTTAGTGTTCATATACCTCTCCAAATAACTAAAATATTTGTAACGTATTTGTATGTACATTTGTATGCGTGCATGCACGCGCACGCATGTGTGTGTGTGTGTGTGTGTGTGTGTGTGTGTGTACATGCACGTGCGTGCTTATGTATGTGTGGTCCTGGAGACTGAATGCATGGGCTCACACATGCAAGTCAAAATTTTCATCAGTGAGCTATGCTCCCAACTGAGGTATGGGTTTTAGGTTGAAGAAAAATATCTTTACAATTCTTTAATATTTTTCTCATTGCATCAGTAATGTGATGTTTAAAGTACAAAAAAAGCTTGGAGTAAAAATACAAAAAAACTTGAAGGAAAAAATAAACACTCTTAAGTTCACCAATCACAGAAACAACTATTAACAGTTTTAAGTCTGCTTTTTCATGTTCATGAAAACCACACTTACATATATTTTAAAGAAGCATACAGAAAATCTTGTTTTGCACTTTCTGATTGGATTGAGGATTTTATTTAGGATTATAAAGAACATTCCTTAGGTTAATTTTCTAGAGTATGATTTCTAATGTGTAGAAGTAACAAAATTATTTGGACTTATGCTTGTCCATTTAAAGTATTTTCAAATATTTGCTATTTTATAAAATATATAATATATGATGTCTTTTACAAATCTTTATATAGCCTTCCTCATTATGTTAAGAAATTTCTAAAAAACAGTTTTTATGTCAAAGGGTTTTATAATTTTTAGGGTTTAAAAAAATTTTATCTGTATTGTGAAACAATATTCCAAAATACTTGCACCAAATTCTAAGCTTCTTTAGTAAGGTGTTAGGGTAATCTTTTCTTGTCTCTTCACCAACTACGGTAGTTTCATTTGAAGCAATCTGTCGATTTTGCAGGTGAAATGTAAGATATTGTTTTATGCAATAGTATTGTTTACAGGTGCTACTGGCCCAGGACTGCCTTTCCTCCTTTCTCTTTTGGATTTTAAAAAATTATTGAGTTCTGTGATTAAGAATATTAACCTTGTGCTCTCTTCACATACACACTGAAAGTTGAAAGAATATTAACCTTAGGAGGGTCTGGTGGCTACTTGGGAGACTGAGACAAGAGGGCTGCAAATTTGAGCCAGCCTTGGCTATATAAGAGGGTTGCAAATTAAAATCCAGCCTAAGCAAAAAAA
>NW_008349068.1:7482105-7492554 GCF_000622305.1 Nannospalax galili | reverse complement strand
GAGAGAGAGAGAGAGAGAGAGAGAGAGAGAGAGAGAGAGAGGAGAGAATTAACTTTTGGTATATATAACTCATCTTTACCTCTTATCGTTTTTTTTTAGTATTCTTTTTAGTATTACATCTTTTAGTATTACATCTGAAAATTTAATCAAGTAGGGATGAAGGCTTTGGTGATATCCAATTAATAACTAAGATTTCAAAGGTAGGCAAAAATCACTGTTTGACTTTTGGTGGTCCTTCTGTGTTTGCATCAGCTGAGCAGTGTAAGAACTGAATAGTATGATACCTGCTACTCCATCTTCCCGCACCTCACCATCCTCCATTAGGTGAACGATGGGAAGGACTGCTGCACAGATGCATGCTGGGAATACTGCTTGTGGAGGTTGAGGCACGTGGTGGTTTGGCGTGTGTTCGGTGGTGTGCTCCTCATCTGAAAAGAGACAAAAGTGTAATGCAACAAGTGGAGTTCAAATCCTATTTGACAGCACAATCCATAATTCTGTGGAAATAAACATTTAAAATGTGACGTTATACAAAGTACCTCTTCCAAGACAAAAAAAAAAAAAAAAAAAAAAAAAAAAACAAACCGGCTTCTCGAGGACACACATTTTTTTTTCTTTGCAAGAAAAGAAAACAACAATTTTGAGAGGTGTTACTAAGGGAGAAATGTGCAAAAAGGAGGGAGTTAAAGGAGAGGGGGAGAAGATGGCTGTACAAAGAACTATGGGAATAAAGGGGAAGAAGGAGCACAAAAGAAGTGGGACCATAGCAGACAGAAATTATCAAGAAAGAAATGGGGACACTTTAAATGAGATGAGCAAGTAGGGAGGATAAGACAGGAAGAGAAAGAGGAGACATGAATCTCCCAAAAAAAAAAAAAAAAAAAAAAAAAAAAAAGAAAACCAACCGGCTTCTCGAGGTCAGCCATTGTTCTTACTTTGCAGAGAAAGAGAATAGACAATTTGAGATAGGTGGATTAGTTCGTAACATGAACTCAGAGAATATAAAATTCTAAGTAAAGATTAAGGCAGCTTACAGATGCAGCTTGTTACATATGTGTGTGTGAGAGACGATCAGAATGAATACGGGGAAGCAGAAAGCACACGCACTGAGGGTAATAGCTCTCCATTCAGACTGCTGTCCTCATCGTCATCAATAAACGCAGTAAGTAATAAATTCACAATTACCTCAATTAGAACAAAGGAAAGGGTGATATTTAGCAGTCAAGAAAGGCAGGAAAGCTGTTTAACAGCTTATTAATATGAAAATAAATATTTTTTATTAATACAAAATAAGCATTCCTTATGAAGTATAAAGAACCATGAGTTTTGATTCTTTTATTTCAACTTCTGTGATTATTTGAGATTTCAGACATTCTGTGAAGGCCTGGAGAGTTTACTTAGTTGTTCTCAGTCCTGCCTTACCACTAGATGCATGTGGACTTCTTTAAAAACGATAGATAGGTGACAGATAATTGATAAAGAGATAGATTAGAGACAGATAGATACATAGACATCTGCTACATTATGAACTTAAACTATTTTTCAATAAAAAATATGAGACATGCAAAGAAACAAGACAACACTGTTCATATGCAGGAACAAAGACAATCAATAGACCCTGTGAGGGGAAGCCTACATGTGGAGTTATCAGGAAATAGTTTTTAAACAGCCATTGTAAATACATCATATTTTAATGCATTATAAATGTTGCATAAAACATGAAAACTATTATAAAATAAATGTTACAAAACTGTTTTATAGGGATGGAGAGATGACTCAGCGGTTAAGAGCACTGGATGCTCTTGAAAAGGACCGGGGTTCAATTCCTAGCATCCACATGGCCGCTAACAACCATCCATAACTCCAGTTTCAGGGGATTCGAAGCCCTCTTCTGACTTCCACAGACTTTGCACAACACAGGTGCAGTTACATCATGCAGGCAATACACTCATGCAGGCAATACACTCATGCACAAAAAATTAAAATAATTTAAAAATTTTTTATGTGACATAATTTGTATTTTTACATTGCAGACATAAATCTCAGTTATTCATAATTTCATTAAATGTAAATTATCTAAATGCTTCAAGCAAAAGACAGGATTAGTGGAATGGATTTAAAATAAAAACAACATGCAAACTTGACTCTAATACATGCTATGTATGAGTCATAATATAGTTTCAAATACACAAAGATGGAGAAAAAAGCATAGACCATGTGAATGAATAGTAATCAGAACAGAGCTGTAATAGTGACATTAACACTGCTGCAGGATGCTTTAAGAGAAAAGCGTTAGTAGAGGCAAAGAAGGATATGGTATAATGATAAAAGGTCAGCTTATTAGGAAGACAAAGTAATGACACACATATATATGCCTAAGGCATAGCTCTAAAGTATAGGAAGCAAAGAATGACAGGATTAGAACTAAACAATTTAATAATCATCACTGGACACTTGACTACAGTAGTTTCAATAATCCAGCATCTAGACAGAATTCAGCAAGGAGACCAAAGACTTGAACAACACTGTAAGCAAACAGATTCAGGACATTCGTAGGTGAAACATTCCTATCCAGCTCAGAGCAGAATGCAGTAAAAAAGCTGCAGTAATTTAAAAGGCTAAATCATACAGTGTATGCTTTCCAACTCTAATGGAATGAAAAGAAAAATCAGTAACAGTAGGAAAATTAAGAAAGTTACAAATATGTGGCAAATAACCTGTGGATCAAATAGTAATTTCACAGAGGAAATAAAAAGACTGATATATATGAAAAGGAAATGGCAATATATCAATATTTTTGGAATTCGTGTACAAAAATGCATAGAGGGAAAACTATAGCTGTGTATATACTCTGATGCCAAAATTTAGACAATGACATTATACAAGAAATGAAACTGATGATCAATATCCCTTATGAACAGAGAGGCAAAAATCCTCAACCAAGTATTGTCAAATGGGATCTAGAACTATATCAAAAAAGAATGCATACTATGAATAACACATACTCAGAATGGGATGCACGCATTGTCTAACATATGAAAAGTAGTATAATATGCCATATTAATTAAATGAAGAAATGAGCACACAATACCTTTAATAGACACTTAAAAATCATTTGGTAAAACCTGAGAGCATTTCATGATGCAAACACTAAAAACACAGGGCTGAAGAGATAGCTCAGCACTTAAGAGCACTGGTTGCTCTTGCAGAGAGCCTGGGTTCAGTTCCCAGCACCCAAATAGCAGTTAACAATTATCTAAAATTCCATTTCTAGATCTGAGGCCCTCTTCTGGTCTCTGTGGGCATTGCATTATATGGGTGCACTTATATTCATGCAAGCAAAAACATTTATATACATAAAAATAAAAAAATTCAAAACCACTAAAACCCCAGGAATGAAAGGGAGCTTTCTTCACATGATAAAGATCATTTACTTAAAATCTATAATTAATATCATACTTAATGGTGAAAGATTAAATGCTTCCCACCTAAGACTGATAAGTGCAAATTAAAGCAGTTACTACTGCTTGTAGTAACATTATACTGGAAACTTATCCAGTGAAAATTAGGCAATAACAAGAAATAAAAAGCAACTTCATTAGAAAAAGATACAAATGATATCTATTTGCAAATGACATGATGTTATATTATAGAATATCCTAAGAATATATCCAAAACAGTATTGGAAATAAACAATTTCATCAACTTTTCTGGACACAAAGTGCACACAGAAAAGTCGATTGAATTTCTACAAATTAGCAATATAAAACCTTGTAAATGAAATTAGAACAAGTCCTTATATGCTGACAACAAAAAGGTTAAAATACTTAGGAATAAATTCAACAAAACTGCAACATTTGGATATTAAAAACTACACACATTATTGAAATACAGATGTATACGAATGGACAAATATCCCATGTTCATGGATAAGAAGCTTTAATATGTACCATATTGATCTATGATACATCTACTCTTTTTTTGCATGAAATTGGTATACTGTTGCCAAAATTCACATAGAAATGCCAAGAGACCAAGAATAGCTGAAGTAATTTTGAAAAAGAAAAACAAAATGAGAGAGAATTCACTTTCTAATTTAAAAGCATAACTAGAAAGCTTCAGTAGTCCAGACTGCCTGTGATTGGGATGAACAGAGATGGAAACAGGTCTGTATAATAAAATCAAGAGAACAAAATAAATCATTTCATTCATATTCAACTTGTGCTTTAAAAAATAGTTCCAATGGAATGGAGAGATGGCTCACTGGTTAAGAGCATTGGCTTTTTTTTTTGAGACAACCTAGATTTGAATCCCAGCACTGACAAGGTGTCTGTAACTCCAGTTCCAGGGATCCAACGCCATCTTCTGCCCACCGTGGACATTGCATGATAGGGGTGCACTTACACACATGCAGACATAACACTCACATACAAAAAATAAAAATTAATTAATTAAAAAATAGTGCCAAGAAAATTTATGAGGGAAAAGCAATCTTTTTAATAAACAGGACAACTAGACAGTTCTGTGAAAAAGAATAAAATTGGATTCTAGTATCATAAGAAAAAGCTTAACTCATATACCTAAATCTAAATGCTAAAGCTGTAAAGCTCTTTTGATATTAGAAAAAGTTTTAGAACATGTAAGCGAGAAGGAACACGTTTGGAAGAGCACACACCTTCAGCACTGACTGCTGAGCGCACTGACCAGACTGACCCTCGGCGGAAGGAGTAATTCCTGTGGGATGTGCTGGAGGTGCAGGAAGGGCTCACAGACAGCCGGCGGGATGCCAGATTGGTAACTTCTTCTACTGGCAAACAAATTAGGAATGTGAATTTTGGTTTTACAACACAAAGTGATCATTATCACAAGCACAGTTGTGCTTACATCATTCCTCTCAGACCATAAGGCTTAGTTAACTCATTTTGAAAACAACTCAAAAACCTTCTATAGAAATAGAAAATCCCTTCTAAAAATTACCACAGAAGCAGAACAAACAATCAGGGAAGTCAGAATGGTTCATAAACCATTTTCTGAGGTCCATCAGCAAATTGTCTGCAATTGTGAAGGCTGAAAGTGGTTCATAGACTAGATCCATTTTCAAGGAGGGAGACTCAGTATATTTACTGTGTTATGCATTTGGGATTCAGCTCTTTCCAGAAACACAACCAATGCTTGGCCTGTTTTCAGACTGATTTGTTCAGATGGCTATCATCTTCAAGAAAGAGGACAATTCTAAACTTTAGAAGATATCAAACTTTCCTCTGATTTTGAATAGTGTCAGAATGTGAGGGAGAGATAGACGAGGGAAGGCATCGCATAATGTCATCATTTATCTGAAAGCAGGTCCTTTCCCCTGCAGTGTAAACCATTCCCTTAGGAAGTCCCAGGTATAAAGGCACCTTCTTCTTCAGGCTCCGAGTTGGGTGTGCAGGTAGGCTCATAGCAAGCCTCCTGGGTGATGGGGATGGCGGTGATGAGGCTGGCTTCTCGGCCAAGACGTTTCTTCTCTTCCTCCTGCTGCAAGTTCTTTAAAATGTGCTCTGCCCTTTGGTGGGAGCGAGACACAGCCCTGGCAGAAAAGGATTTCTGTGGAGATAAGAAGGCAAGTTTATTTATGTGACTCTTTTGGCAAAGGCCATAGGCAAAAAGAGTGATCCAACAAATTACTCAAAGGTGGTAGCTTTCCTTCAGGAAATGTTAGCGAATCTCTGATCTAATTTCATGAGTATTTATTTGTCATATTTCTATTAAATTTCTATGGTTTGGTAACTTTTTTTTTCACTCATGAGAAATAATTCTTCAAGAGTGCATGCAATTTCTGGAAACCTGTTGAGGTTACATCAATTCACTATTTAAACATGAAGACCAAACTTTGTTAAATTGGCTTTAAATGGAGTGCATTTATTATACAAGGTTAATAAAATAGAAAGCCAGAACACGGAAAGGAGGAAGACACCTAAGCTACTTAGTTATATGATTTATTTCATTGTTACATTTAGCACACTGTAAATAATATTTCTAGATAAAAACAGCAGCACACTGGAAATACTTTGTAGGAGAATGTTGCGGAATGGAAACCAGGAGAGCTGATAGTGGTCCCCGGGCTGAATGCAAGATGTGACTCTACTTATTAGCAAAAAGATCTAAGGGAAAAACATTAAGACCAACCTACTGTCCCACAGTTGAAAGATAAAGACAAAGGAGACAAGACCCATTCTGTGCAATGACTATTCTACTTAGACCATCCTTAATCATGATACTTATGCTGAGATGGATGCTGAGAGCTTTAGGGACAGAGTCAGTGGTCAGAGCAAAGAAGTAACCACTGCAGGTCTTCCTTACCAAGTTGAAATAATACCTATGTACAACAATGATTCCACATTTCTCTATTGATCTATAGTCACATAAGGGTCTAGAGATAGGAGATTGTGGCTACATTCATAGAAACCCTGTTTTTCAGGATGTTAGCACAAGATTAAAAATTTAACATCATGAGTGGTTACAGCAGTGGTTAATAAAATTTGATCAAATAGCAATCAACTTCTAGAGTCAGGTAGCTGGTTTATTATCAGGCATAAGTTAAGAATTGTAGAATGAGAGAAATAACACTAGATATAGAGTCAGGAAACTGTTTCAACTCCATTATTGGGAAAGAGTTGTTTGGCTCAAAGGACCCCACCATCTGTATTGGAGAACAGCCAAAGACACACATATATTGATGGACCAGGTGTTGAATTACTGCACATTTGAGAGAAAAAAACAGATGGATGTTCCTCTTCACTGTAGGACCATCAGACATATGATAGCATATGCAGAAGAATTTATATAAAATTGCGATGAAAAAGAGTTCAAACAAACAGCTCTCCAAAGAAAATAGCAGCCCAGTGTGGTGGCACAGGCCTCTAATCATAGCACTCAAGAGGCAGGCAGATCTCTGTGACATTGAGGCCAGTCTTGCCTACATAGGGAGTTCCAGGTCAGCTAGGGCTACAGGGAGAAAAGAAAAGAGAAAAGAAAACTGCAAAGGCCCAGAAAATCTACGTATGACATATAAAAATGTTCACTCAAACTTCATATATTCAACTAACTTTTGAAGAGGTGTGAATTTAGGAACCAATTATTTATTTTACTTCTCAAAGTGTCACTTAAAAAAACACATAAACTGGGCTGGAGAGATGGGTCAGTGGTTAAGTGCACTGGCTGCTCTTAAGGAGGACCTGGGTTTGACTGCCAGCACCTACATGGGAGCAAACAGCTGCCCATAAGTTCAGTTCCAGGGTATCCGATGCCTTCTTTTGGCTTCCATGGTTATTGCACAACACAGGTGTACTTACATACATGCAATCAAAACACTCAGCACACAGAATAGAAATCAAAATTTAAAAACCACATAAATTAAAATAGTATGAACTGAAGTCATCATAAAATGACATATGTGTTGAAGATTTTGTAGGTAAACTGATTAGAGTTTTTTGTTTGTTTGGTTTTTGCAACAGGGTCTCCAGCTGGCCTGGAATTTGCTACATAGATCAAAGGATTAAAAGCCTGCACCACCACATCGGGCTTTGATTAGAATTTATTGATTGCGGAAAGTTGGAATGTTGCAGATTGAAAGCCAAAATTGTCTTGGGTTATATTCCATCTCCTTAATACTCCATTAACCAACAACCTCTGTACCTGACCTAATATCCTTTTAACAGATAAAACCTCTGGGATGTATTAACTTGATAGACCATTAGATTCCACCAACTCCAAAGCTGAAAATGTTATAGGGTAGCATCCAAAGCAGAGATCCCTCACCCTCGTTTTTCTGTAGCCCTCCTTCCTGCTTGTCTCCACCAGTGTATTCTGTAAATGCTCTGATTTTGGACTTTCTTTTGCTCTGTGACTATAAAGTTTCATGCAACTTCTTCCTCAGAGGAATATGTCATTTATAGTAACCTGAATCTATCTTCCTGAGTCATGGTCACTCATATTTGGTTCAGAATAAACTATTTCTTGTTCTCATTGGAACAAAAATGTAGTTTTTCACTGACAACAGAAATCATGCTTTTGTATAAAGTCAAATATGTAAAGTATAATGGTATACATTTTCTGGAGGCCTTCTGTGAGATGTATTAAGTATATTTAGCACTTATATATCAATTATATTATTTTTATGGGAATTTGTTCATAGAAATAGTGGTGGACTTGTACAGAAGTATGTATTTTTCTGTTTTTGCTTTTTTCCAGTTTTAAAAAACATTATTGTTAATTTAGAGGAACGTTATTCAATAGGTGATAAAGGAATAATTTGAGGATTCATCTTTTTCAAAAGGCACACATTCTTGTTTGCAGTCTGCAAACTGATCCAAACTGAACTGTTACATACAGCAGTGGTATGTGAGAGCAACATAAGACCTAAGGTTTTGGAGTGGTGCTGGCAGTGATAATGGGGAAGAGAATAAAATGAAGAATAACAAGGAAGTAGGAGCTGCCGACTCTGTTTCTTACTCTTGCGGACTGATGTCCTTTACCATCGGGTGGTTTATACATTGTAATTAAACAAATATGATAAACAAATTACAGCAAAAAGCAAACCCTTTGACCAAGAAGTCAATGCCCAATGTTTATAACAGCTTTATAAGGTGGCTCCTGCTTTGATAATAAAACAAAACTTGGCTTGAAAGTCTGCAGACGTTTACTACCAGATGTTAGTTTTTTTTCTGTTCTCAAGAATACAGGGCACCGAGGCTGGTTTTCTGTGTGATCATATTCTCATGACAAGAGTGGCCCAGTTGTCTCCTATATCCTTTGCCCCTGTCTTTTACATGCATTCCATGCAGTGTAGAGATATGGGAAATAAAATGCCTGTTACTCACAGACTGGTCTTCATTAATGGGGTCCTGGACACTCCCGCTGCACTGAGGGACCCATGGAGGGTCAAACATTGGGACAGATGGCATTCCAAGCACTGGTGAGGGCAGGGTGAAGTTTATACTGGGAGGCGGGATCTGTTAGAAGAATGAGGTAGGTAGGGTAGAACGTAAACTGGAATGAGTTTGAGGTATAATTATGACACAAACTGCCTTAGTGTTAAAGCTCTGTATGACTCCTTGGAGAATAAATGAACATTAGAGAAAGGGGTGCTTCCTCAGGCTTTCCTATTATAAGGTACAGGAGGAACTGCTTTAAGCCTTAGTTTACTCAGCAGTAAAATGAAGAGTTTGAACCAAGTGATCATTAGTTGCATTAATCACCCCATCCTCCCAGACACCTGCACATGTGTAGACAGCAAAATGCCTGGACGGGAATAACCCCAACTTATGTGCTTACCTCTGGGAGGGCAGCAAGGTTTTCAGGCAGCTACTGACTTGCTTTTCTTACTCTACATTCTTATATATTTCAGGATTTTTTGAAAATATTATTCTTATTTTATGTGTATGAGTGTTTGCCTGCATTTAAGTATACCCATGTCATGCATTGCCCATGGAGGCCAGAAGAGGGCGTCAGATCCTCTGGGACTGAAGTGAAGACACCTTGAGCAACCATGTGGTTGTTGGGATCCAACCTGGGCCCTCTGCAAGAGTAGTCAGTGCTCTTGATTAACTGTTGAGCCATTTCTCAAGATCATATTTCAGTTTTTTAAATCAACCAGAATTCATTTTTGATAAGATAAGCTTACTGATATAATCAGAGAGAAAAAGGAGCATTCTTTGTCTATGCATTGTGGCTCCAAGCTTCATGGTATCAAGCAAGCCCTGGGTTGGTTTTGTTAATCTGATCCCCATGTAGATAATTGTCCCTCACCTTAAAAATCTGCTGTGCTCCCTCCTCCATCCGGGGCCAGACCTGATAGCGAAACCTCCAGAGTGTGTGAAACTTGAGGACAGCATTCAGTCTCTGCACAGTCTCTGCATGGTGGAACTCTGACATCAGCATGTCCGACACAGCTTCAGGAACCTTCACTGCACACAACAGGAACATGGCCGCTAGAGACAAGCAACAATTCATCAGTTGCACAACGTAAAATGTTACTTATTCCTGGAGTTGTAGAAACAGGAGAGCTGCTTCTATCTCTTCATGACCATCCCTGGAGTAGCAGCCTGATCCTCAGCAGTGTGGCCAAAGCTAACATTGTTTCAGCTACCAGAAACCAAACAGTAAACTTAGTTCCACCCAACAGTCAAGAGCCTGTGCCAAGAGAGGGACAACATGACTTTTCAGTGAACTCATTCTAAGAAAAGCTTCCTTTGCTTCACAGTGAAAAGGCAGTGCCGGAGACAGCAGATGAAGAAAATTACACAGTGAAATATACTGTTTTAGGACGTGGTAGATGTCTCATAATGACCCCAGAAGTCAGGAAGATATTCTTTCTTTAGTTTTTTAAATTTTTTATTTTTATTTTATGTGTACATGTATATTGCCTGCATGTAGGTAAGTGCACCCGTGTCGTGCAATGCCCATGGA
>NW_008349068.1:7479781-7482086 GCF_000622305.1 Nannospalax galili | reverse complement strand
TTTTATTTATTATTATTTTTTATTTTATGTGTACGTGTGTATTGCCTGCATGTAGGTAAGTGCACCCGTGTCGTGCAATGCCCATGGAAGTCAGAAAGGCTGTCGGATTCCCTGGGACTGCAGTTACGGACAGTTCTTAGCTGACATGTGGGTGCTTGGATTCAAACCTGGGTCTTCTGCAAGAACAACCAGTGTTCTTAACCACTGAGCCATCTCTTCAGCCCCAGGAAGCTATTCTTTAAACCAATTTCTGTTCTATGAAAAGCAAAATCCATGTTGTAGATTCTTCTAGAAACTCCTACACTTCCCAGCAATTGAAAGCCAGGTGTGATAAGTTTTAAAGCTTGAGAATAATGCTAGAGATAAACACCCACAGCACAGAGAGGCAAACCTGTGGCGGTCATAAAGGCACAGTCTGCAATCTCTCTTGTTTTTGACCCCAGAGTCCCAAACATGCTCAGACAATTGTGTCCACAGAATTGAGGCTGGGTCCTTGGTCTCACACTTCTTTGCTCCGTGGTCTTGGGCAAGCCTCTTAAACCTCTTAGCTTCCATTTCTTCCCTGGAAAACTGTCAGTAAGGGTTATGATGAGTGGATAATACTCAACTTGAAATTTGTTGTTAAAATAATGGGCTTGAGCTTAGCTCAGTGGCTAAGAGCATTGGCTGCTTTTGCAGAGGACCCATCTATAACTCCAGTTCCAGGGGATACTATATCCCCTTCTGACCTCCATGGGCATTGCACGTCACAATGGCTTACATATAAGCAGGCAATACACTCATACACATAAAGTAAAAATAATAAATAGAAGAGAAATAATATAAAATGACAGGAAAGTGCTTAATGAAGTGAGCAGTGTAACACAGTTCTAAAGTACTCTTTATCTCTCTCTGGCAAAGTGATATATGTAAGCACATTTACAATGTGCAGTCTGAAAGTCTGGGTTTGATCTTTCTCTCTAATTCTGAGCCTGGTGAACTTCCACAAGTCTTTCAACTCTGACTTTCATTTACTCATCTCATCTATAAAATGGGCTAGTTGTGCAAGGTATGAAGGCATGGTCTGTAATCGTAGCATGCAGTGGACGAGGCTGAGGTTCAAGGCTCTCTTGGGCTGTACAGGGACAAGTACAAGTTGTTGTTTTCTCCAAACAACATCAATGATAAAAACCCCAAACAAAGCCAAAACCAAATTAAAGTTTAATAAAACACTGTGTGACACAGTTCTATAACAAATGTCAGTTACTGTGAACATTAGCTTTAATAAACCTTTTAACTACTAGCTGATAAATCCCCATTTTACTTTCCTATAAATTGTACTCCATCCCACCTCAAGTTATGCACACTAGTTACTTTTTAAATTATTGATGGGTTCTACTTTAGTCTCCTTACCAAAACAGTTTCCTTGTAACACTTAATGGCTACCTGCAGACTTAATGAAATTCTTACAGTGCTTTTTTCTTCATAACACCTCCAAAGAAATCTCTGTGAAGAATTAGTCCTTTGCTCAGCTTCTTTCTGCAGACCTCTGAAGGTGCAGAAAGCCAATGTTCAGGGGCTTCTCTCCACTCCTTCTACAGAGATCCTCAGCACTGATTGCTTTGGCTGCCACGTGCATCAGCTCACCCCTCATGTTTCCCTCTGGCCTTGGCCTTTCTAACTCATTCCAGTGTCCTATTACCGACTATATCTAGCACCAGTTCATATTCATCTAAAATAAATCACTATTTTTTTGCAGGCTGGAGATGGACCCAAGGCTTTTCACATGCTAGGGAAGTGCTCTGTCCCTGACTTGTACCCTTAATCCTTGGTTTTGTTGAGATGGGGGTCTTAGCATGTAGCTCAGGCTGGACTGGAACTCACTATGTAGCCCAGACTGGCCTGAAACTCTGGATCCTCCTGATTCTGCCTCTTGGGTGCTGGAATTGTAGGTGTGCATCAGCATAAAAGTCACTTCTTCAAAAGCAACTGTTCTACTAAGTGATGTCACATTAAATTGGATAATGATTAATATATTACTCTGTTTCAGAGCTGTGAGCAATTTTCCACAGTAACTTTAGAAAGCCTGCACCTGTGATAACATGGTCTGTGGCAATCTGAGTCCTACTCAGCTGTCTAATGTTATAGGTCGGTAGTTTCTCTGTAAAAATACCCTACTTGTCAAACTTTTCTCCTCAGTCTTCCCAAATAAGCAGAGTGCATTTCCATACCTATGTGATTGCCTATACTTTTTCCCTTGGGTTAATTTCCAGCTGTGTGTGTGTGTGTGTGTGTGTGTGTGTGTGTGTGTGTGTGTGTGTATTTA
>NW_008349068.1:7465938-7479685 GCF_000622305.1 Nannospalax galili | reverse complement strand
GAGGGAGCTTCTGAGAATCATTTGTGTTTATCAATTTCTATGAAAATTAATGCTTTAGGATTTAAAAGGCTATTACATTATTTTCTCTTGGGTTAATTTCCAGCTGTGTGTGTGTGTGTGTGTGTGTGTGTGTGTGTGTGTATGTGTGTGTATTTACATGCACATGCACACGTGAGGCCAGAGGTCAACATCAGGTGTCTTCAATTGATCTCCAAGATAGGGTCTCTTACTGAACCTGGGGTTTACCAACTGGCTGGGCTGCCTGACCAGCAAGCCCCCAGGGTCTTCTGATCTCTGCCTCCCAGTGCTGGGATTACAGGTGTGCACCCCCATGCTCTTCTTTTTATGTGTGCTGGGGATCCAAATTCAGATTCTCAAGCTTGCATAGCAAGCACTTTACTCATTGGTCAATTTCCCAAGACCTCTACCTGTTTATATTTTCCAGGGATGTCCTCATGATGGTCTCCTTTTGGAGGGCATCCTCTTCCTAAATGTCTACTTATAGGTTTTGGTTAGATAGGTTATAATATATCTATTAATTCAGTGGAATATTTTGTAACCACTAAAAAGAATAAGATGAAACTATAAACTGATGTTGAAAATGGGATCTTAGATATCAATGAAAATGTACAAAATGCAAAAATTTTACATTATGTGCCATTTGTGTGAAAATGGAGACATACCACAAGTGCACATTCCAACATGTACATTACATATATGTAGTCGGGATGTGAGTAGTTCTGCCCTGCTGTACCCCATTTCATTGACACTCGGCACCCTAGCAGAGGTCTGAAAGCACTGGAGTCTCTAAAACCATGAGAAAATCAACTTTTTCTCTTTACAACTTGATTATCTTTGTTTTTTAAAAATTATTTTTAATTTTATTATTTTTATTTTATGTGTATGAGTGTATTATTGCCTGTATGTATATAAGTGCACCTGTGCCGTGCAATGCCTGAGGAGGCAAAGGAGGGCATTGGATCCCCTGGAACTGGAGTTACAACGGATGGTCGTTAACTGCCATGTGGGTGATGGGAACTGAACCCAGGTCCTCTGCAAGTGCAGCCAGTGCTCTTAACCACTGAACCATCTCTCCAGTCCCTTGTTTGTTTGTTTTTGAGTAGGCTCTCATGTACTCATGGCCTTGAGCTCACTGTATAGCCACGGATAACTTTGAACTTCTGTTCCTCCAGCCTCCACCTCCTGCGTGGCAGTGTTATAAGCATAGGCCACCTTGCCTGGTTTTATGTCATACTGGGGGTTGTACCCAGGGCTTTGCATACCAGACACGCCTTCTACCAACTGAGCTGCAACCCCATCCCAAAGTATTCTGTTATAGTCATAGAGTTCTGACTGTACCATGAGCGAGATCAGAAATGAGTTAGTGTAAACACATAGCAAAATTTGAAGGAAACTCTAAAAACACAGGTGTACTTTCCTCTGGTGCACACCTCTGGCTAGAGTTTACAAACTTCCGTAACCTGACAGAATTCAGGGCACTCCTCCCTCAGTTTCAACACTTCGGTCACTAGAGGCCGCAGAGGCCAGGCCCTGGGTGGTCTGTTTTACCTGCTGCCCCTGCCATGTGCTCATCCATGCTAAGCAGGAGCTCCCACGCTGCAGGCTGGATGTCTCCATACATCTCCTCTGTCAGAATCGGTGCTGCCTTGATTAACAGGGACAAGGGAGCAGGTGACAAGCTCATCACCTGGAAGGAGACAGATCGTGCTTGAAAAAATTTTAAAACAATTATTTCTTGAAACTTATGATCTACTTCCTTTCTCTGCCTCTTGTAAGTGACCGTAAAGGTATTTTCTAAAAATGGGAGCAGATTTAGGTGGCATGGTGCATAAAATTTATCCTTTATTGGTTGCGTCAACTCAGAAAAAATTACTAATCTTGTAATATTTTCATCACAAAAATCACTTTACAATTACTCCAAGAATTAAATGTAGAATAAGAGCAAATCTAGAGTTTAGAAAGATCCTCCCAAACATACAAGTTGTGTTAAAAGCCCTGGTGGACTTTTAAAGTTTTTATTTTCCTTCATGTTCACAATTTCCAGTGAAAACTTGTAAAGGGCCCATTTATAAAGTTAATTTCCTAAGGTAGTTTGAACTTGGATGGTATTTCTCTGCTAAACAATGTAAGTATACATTGTGGTCATGCCTTCCCCTTCCACTCACAAAATCCTACTTGGTCCATTATTTTAGATAATTTAGCACATATATATGTACATTATAAATAAGTCATTGTTTTAAGCATTCTAGGAAAATAAAAAAGTCCTTCCACCCCAGAAGGGTAAGTGTATGATTTAGAGTTTAGTTTTTCAAGTTCAATATAATATGTCAAGACCTGGGTAAGTAGGCTGATACATTATTTTATTTAATCCAAGCAGTAATCCTTTGGTATAAGTATATTGTTACAATCCTCAGTTTATAGACGGGAAGATGAAGAGCAAGGGAAACACATAACTTTACTAAATCTATCAGCCCAAGCAGCAGACAGGGTACATGGATCTAGATGGCCTCATTTCAAAGCCTGTGGACGTAGCCATCACATGCAGTGGGAGATTAGCTCCACAGGAAAGGACAGTGTAGACGTAGTCTACTCAACTTTCAGGCCTCACTGTGGAAACTAGTTGCACAGCAAGTAAGATCTCCTGGCGTCCTTCCTCACCAGTTAAGAGGGCTTTTAATGCAACACAGTGTCAGCTTCTATTGTATGCTCCAGATACTCATCAACAGGGTATTATAGAGCCTCTTTCCTGCTAATGCTCCATGAATGTTTTTGAACCAGAAGTTAATACCTGAAGCCTGATGTACTTCAGCATTCCAGAATCCTTTTTCCCTTCTAGGTTGGCATCAGAAACTCTCTTCTTCAGAGATGGCGTCCTCAGGCATGACTTATCTGAGCACTGAGAGAAGATGAGGTGTGTGATGAAGGTGTTATGCTTTTATAAAAACCGTAAGTGCCCCATTTTCCCCCAATTTCTTCAAGTAACCACTTTCTATAGATGGTATGATTGAAGTTTTTTTTTTTTGTCTTCAAATATGAGCCCAAGCTATCTGAAAAGCATTGGTTTTGTTGTGAAAAGGGACCTTGAATATAATTAGTGTGAAGCTTCTCTTTTACATTCGAGGTAACAAGGAAACAGAGAGGTGGAGTCATTTGACCAAGTTAAAAAGCTAGTTATTAGCTGAATAAGAGAAAGGCAAAGATCTCCTTTATAGGGTTAGAAGGTACAAGCTGAAGAAATATGTGGCCATTAAAGAAGGAAATATTTCATATTTTAAGTGCTAGGATATAAAAGGTCAGACAGGAAGTAGAGTTCATAGCATCCATCATCTTAACATAAGTCATACAGGTAAAGCGTTTTCATTTTAAAATCATCTATGGGAAGTAACAACTCTTCTTTCAAACTGCCTTCAGCCTGGGTCCAGAATAGATTATTTCAGCTGCATGAGCACAGATGGGACAATTCCTTCCTCTGACTCCCAAAAGCAGCTGGAGAAGGATTGGCCTTCCCTTGTTTGTGATTCCTGAGTTATGAATTCATTTTTTGCAGTCCAGGCTGAGGAGGCTCACAAACAATAAAGCTCATTTGGTTTTCCGATGCTGTGTCAACGAAACACTTTCCTCTTCGATGCCAAAGGAAAAACTGAACTTCTTAAGAAGTTTTAGACAGAGCTTCACAGTGTGATGGAGGTATTTTGAATGGAAAGGCAGATCTAAAAGCACACACATGTTCCAAGAAAGTCTTTTGAAATCTGACAACAAGATCCAAGACAATGGTCCTGTTATGGGGCTGGTATGAAACCATCTTTTAAAATGAACCTACTTGGAAACAAGAGAATCAGAGCTCTTGCTGTGATTTCTAAGAAAGAAAACATGGAACTGCATGCTTGGGAAAATATAACGTTTCGGGGAAAAATGATGCATAAATAGTATATATAGGAATATATACATAATATGAAAACTATTTTAAAATCATGTATACCAATGGTTTCACATAGAGATGAAGGAATATATCAGATAGTTCTTTGAAAAGAGCTGAGCTATTTAAATTTTATTATTTTTGTTTTATGTATAGAAGTGATTTGCCTGCGTGTATGTAAGTGCACCTGCATCATGCAAAGGCTGTGGAGGCCAGAAGAGGGTATTGGATCCCCTAGAACTGGACTTATGAACAGTTGTTATCTGCCATGTGGGTGTTTAGAATCAAACCCAGGTGCTCTGGAAGAGCAGTCCAGTGCTCTTAACTGCTAGGCCATCTCTCTAGCCCCTGAGTTGAAGTACTTAAAATTGCCATCTTTGTACCTGTATTCTTTCTACTTAGAAAATAATACATGTAAATATTAAAATATTTAGAAAAGACAAAAACTATGAAGAAAATGGAAATTCCAACAATTTCCAACTCAGCGATAGTATTGTTTGGTTCTTTTTAGTCTTTCTCTCCTTGGTGCATCTTAGCAAAACTGTGAAAAAGTTATGTATATGTGGTACACAATTTTAAACAATAATTTTACTGTGATTTATGGTATTTTCTAGGTTATTATAATCATTTTAAAACATGATTTTTAGCATTTTACAAATATTTCACCCCTTTATCTCTAGCTAGATATTCCATTCTTCTCAGAGATACTTACAAACATTTCTTCTTGATTATAGGACATGATCATATTCAGTTTAAGAAAAAAAAGCTGAGCACTTATGTTAGAACCTGATGTGCTGGAAAACACAGGGCTGTTTTTAATTCTATGTAAAGGAACACCTGATATGAGTCAAGCTCCACGTGTGATGAGTAGTTAAGGTCCTGGCATTTGTGCTTAGGAAGCACGGTGTGTTCTTCTGGCTCCATGACACCTAGGATGTTGTTTTGGTGGACAGTTGTGGTGGTTTGAATGAGAATGTCCCCTAGAGATTCCAAGCATTTGGACATTTTGTCCCCAGTTGGTGGCACTGTTTTGAGAGGCCTTAGAAGGTGTAACCATGCTGGAGGAAGTACGTCACTGGGGGTTGGTTTACAGAATTCTTAATCTTTGCTGGATCTCTAGTTGTGCTCTGCTTCCTGTGCCTGATTGATGATGTGAGGGCTTAGTTTCTGCTCCTACTCCAGCCACCTCTCTCCCCATGATCCACCCCCACGATGAACTCTTGCCCTTTCGGAACCATAAGCTAAATAAACTCTTCCTTTCATAAGTTTCCTTGGGCATGGTGTTTCTATCACAGCAACAGAAAAGTAACTAGTACAATTGGGATGGGAGTTGGAAGGTGTTCCCATCAGGGTGAACTGGTCACTGCTTCTGAATGACTTGATCAGACTAGGAAGATATTATCAGAAGTAGAAACACGTGTGATGAGGGGTTAGTGCACTTTGTGAGGCTCTTGAAATTCCTCTATGATGTGATTTCTGACTCAGAACAAACTATTGTGATTAGTTGATTTTTGCTTTGATAGCTTGATACATAATTTGGGTAGATGGAATCTGGGAATAAAATGGTAGGTTATTTCCTGTGGCCTCTAGTAGTAGTTATTGAAGAATTAGAGATCTCATTGAACTATGAAATGCACATGAATGTTTGAAATTATACATCAAGCAGGAATCTGTAGAGAAACTCAAGACTAGTAAACCAAGAAAAAGGACAGAATACATCCCTAATAGAGGACTACAGTGTAGTTCTTTTCTCTGGGATGTCCATGAACATGGCTGTCCAGCCACATAACAGCTGTGATCATCTGCAGGAGACTGTCATGAGATCAGACCTGTTAACATTCTGGCACGGAGAGAGGAGAGACCCTTATGAAGCTATTCTAAAATCCTCATGGGCTCCCTTGCTTCTCTGAGATTATGAAAAAGGGGTTTCTTGGTTGTGTAGCTGCTAAGTCAGCCAGAGGACTTTCAACTGGTGTAGTTGCCTGTGAGTCACCCATACCCCTATACAACCCCAATACATTCATTGGTTCACCCAGATGCACTTGGATGGAATCTTTTCTTGGGTCTGATGGTGATTTCTCTGTATGGAGTGAATAGACATATCACTATGTTTCCCCAGGAAAATTCATGCAACAAGGATCTTATCCATTACTGAGGTGCTTCTACTACAGCAGTTATAATTGAGAGGCAGCTGAACAGTCACAGGATCTCCCAGGATACTCAGAAATTTTTAGTTATGGGATGGTGCAGAACTTGTATATATCTTGGAAAATCCATTATACTTTATTGTTATTGTCATTGATTATATTTTTAATGCAAAATCAGCATTGGTAAAGGAATTGTCATTGTGTTTGGCTCAAAATGAGGCAGCACCAAATTATTGTCCTAAGGAACCAAGAGTGGGAATTCTGTAGTGATGGTGGTTAGTGACAGGAAAAAGTGACACCTCTTGGCATTTTCAGACTAAATATAAGATGAAAAAAAACAAGAGAAGCTGGCCAGAGACAAGCGAGTGAGCAGAGCTGAGGCAGAAAAGGCAGAGACAGGAAATTCTGTAACAGACAGTTTTGGGGTGTGTATGTGTGTGTGTGTGTGTGTGTGTGTGTGTGTGTTTCTCTGTCTGTCTCTGACTTTAAGAGATTCTGATGTAGTCTTTGAAACAAACTCCATAGTTACCTAAATTTGTTTGAATGAACTGTTCCTTATATCGAAAGATCACTGACTTCAGATGGATATAATATTAAATTATTTAAAATAAGGTTTTTATTTATTGAATTACTCAAGAATATTAAGTTAACTGCATCCCAGGTGGTGGATTAAGATCTGGGGAAGCACTGAGAGCACATTCATGGCACTCCTGCCCTTTCCTCTCCTCTAGGAGAGACAGAGAACTAGAAGCAGACTAGTAAGGGTAAGGGAAAGGGGAGCTACCTGTCATGAAATGGAGTTCACTATGGAGATAATGGGCACTTAAAATTCAGGAAAGTGGAAATCACCCGACAGGGCCCTCCAGGAATGTGATTTCCTCATGGAGAGAAGGGCATGCCAGCAGAAGTGCAATACTTTCTAAAACGTAAGTAGACCCTTGGTGTTTCACACATATATGATATGAACTATGGATGTCTGATAAGTATTATTTATTGTTGGGTAGATGTGGCCTCTGAAAAGACTAGCAACCCGTTGGATGTCTGAACCCTAAGAGACTCTGTAGAAAGGGAAGGAGACAGGCACCCCTGCCACCCAATCAGTCAGCTTCAAATGAATGAGGGGAAGGGTCTAAGGACAGACACCGAAGAAGCCAGGGAGGAGGTAGGAGTTTTGCCATCATGGGCCTGTGCACCAGTGGCTGCAGATCTAGAAAGTTCAGCTGAGATGTAGGGGGGAAAAAAGCCCACATGTGTACATGCCTTTGTAAGTAACCCCCTCTTGGAAATAAATATCTTTATTCTCTAAACTGTAGCTTAGAGGGACATGGTATAGGTTTTGTGGTTGGTCATAAGGACAGCGTGGGAAGAAAAGGTCGCAGCGTGCCTCACAGAGGGCCTGGGAGCTGAGAGCATGCATAGTACAGGGCTCCCAGAATTAAATGTGACTTTACAGCTATATTTCACTCTGGCCTGTAAATTGAGACCCGGTGTCTGGTTTTAACTTCACAATAGTATTGTCTTTGGCTTTAGAAAAAAGTTCTGTAGGATATCAGTCAACCTCTTGCCATTTGCATTAGCTCAGCAACATTTACCCACACCATGTCCTTTCTCTCTGCGTGGGAAGTGTATCATCAACCCCACTCTTCTTTATGACTAAAGAAAAAAAGACTCATTTCATTTATTCCTTTCTTACAGTCTTAACCAAGAGGTTAAGAAATGATTTTACCCTTTCACCAGCAATTAAGTGACCCCGTAGTCTACTTAGAATATACTTCTAAATACATAGAACTAAACCAAATACAAACTTGCTTAGCTCCAAATAGAAGAAAAATTGTAGATTTCTTTGGTGAGGGTAATACGTACACACAGAATGAAAGTGTACAAAAATAAACTAGCAGAATGCATAGTGAATTCCTGAGCATTGAAATGCAGATCAGCAGTCTGATCTGTTAGTCAGGAGACACATATACTGGCTGGTACAAGTATATTCTGCCTTAAAAATCAACTGAAGAGGAAACAGTTGAAATATCAATTGCTTGTAGATGAATCTAATATGATAACCTGGCTCCTTACGAAGGGTAATAAGCAACCCTATCTTCATGCATATGTTCACCACAGTATCATGTGATTGTTTTAAATATCTGTAAGAGTTTTAAACTGAGATAAGCCTTTTCTGTCAGTTCTGTTGATTCAATCCCCTTTGTAGATCAGAGTTTTTTTTTTTTTTTTTTTTTTTTTTGGTCTTTTTGTCTTCCCTGTAGCTCCAGTTGTCTTGGAACCCACTATGTAGACGAGGCTGGCCTTGAACTCACTGAGATCCACCTGCCTCTGCTTTCTGAGTGCCAGGACTAAAGGTATGGGCCACCACACCCAGCCCTGCTTTTACTTTTGATTTATTGCCCTTTATCTGTTTTTGTTTTGGTTCTAGAAGTATGGGCATTGTTCATTTGTGTGACAGACTCAGAACAGGCAAATAGAAAATATCATGAGGGAGAAAAAGCTTGGACAGGAAGCTTGCATTTTGGAAATACAATGTTTATTATGTACTTTTCAATATAGTTCTTCACTCAAATCAGTACTTTAAATTCAATAAGGCTAGACGATGCATCTCTGCCTTTAGTTCTATAGGAAAAGTATATACCACAGCAGAAGGTCATCAGCCACAGTTAGAATACAAGTGTCCTTGTCTATAAGCTCACTCATTCATTTAAGATTCATTGTTAATCTTTTGCAAGTAGAGAATGTGTTACAATGCTATGTAAGACACAAGATGAATGAAGACTCCCTCAGATCTCAGAGTTAATGATTCAGTGGCGGAGGATACTTTTTTCCACTGAAAGGATGGAATAATTACAAAGCCTCCTTATGGCCCTACATGGTTTGTTCTCTGTCTGCCTATGTAGCCCCATCATGTACTACAGTCCCCAGAGCTCCAGCCACGGTCCTGTGTATTCACTTCTCTGGACAGAAAGTTTTAGACTCAATTAACAACTATGCATCCTTTCATTAAAAGTTGGCTGTTTATTGGAAAGGCTGTCTTCCATTTCCTCATCAAATCCTTAGCCTCATTCAGAAGCTCTCTCAGTAGTGTGTCTCACACTGCTGTTGTAATTTTACATTGGTCTAGGAGGTTTCTTTGACTATGCTTTTCCCTCAGATGAGACCCTATATAACATATGAAGGCAAGCGCTGTATTGCTTTGGTCAATGGTGATGAGGATGATTGAGACAGAGTCTTATGTATCCCAGGCTGGCCTCAAACTTGTCACATAACTGAGAATGATCTTGAATTACTAATCTTCCTACAACTATATCCTGGGTGCTGAAATTATATGTGTGCACAACCACACTTAGTTTATGAGGTACTAAGGATTAAACCCAGGGCCTGCTAGGCAAGCACCTACCAACTGAGCTATAGCCTTTCTCCTCTTTTACACCAGAACAAAATATGGGCTTGGCATGGTCCAGAGGTTCTTTAAAATTCTGTTACCACCTCATTTAATTGTCAACTTGACAGCCTAGAATCATCTGGGAAGACAATCTCAATGAAGAACTGTCTATATTGTGTTGTCCATTAGGCATGTCTGTGTGGGATTGTCTTAATAAATTCATTGATGTGGGAAGACCCCCATCCACTGTGGGTGGCACCATTCCATAGGTGAGGGTCCTGAACTGTATGAGTTGGAGAAATGAAGCTGCGTGCAGGGAGGCAATCAAGTGAGCATGGATGCATTCATGTGGTGTGACAAGCTGTTTTCAAGTTCCTGCCACCTTGACTTACCTGCTCTGATGAACTATAACATGGAATTGTGAAGTGAAATAAACCCTTTCTCCCCTAAGTTGCTTTTTGTTGGGATATTTCCTCAAAGCGACAGAAAAAAACTAGAACAGGTAGTATTCAAGTTGAATCTTAAAGAATGTTTGGGTTTGGCCACATATACATGAAGATAAAGATATAATTTGAGTAAGGGCATGGCAGTAAGAATTTCAGAGTGTTTACAGAGAATGATGACAATTAATTTAGACTTGTATCTTTATGAAACTTGCAACATACATGTTTCTCTTTAAGTTACAAGAGTTCTTATATGGAGAGAACATACAAATTAAAGTAGATTTTTGAAAGTAGTATCATATATGTTTGAAATATACATAAGGTACATATATGATACATATAAGATATATAAGATACATATATGCATATATTTCTCTTGTTATGTCATTTGTGTAGTTTATTCAGTCATTGTGTAGTTTATTGTGTAGTTTATTGTTACCTATGTTAATTTGTTCTCACTCCATGTGCCTCGGAATTTACATAGTTTGAATAACATGAAATGAAAAGCCCCGCCTTTAACAATCCATAGCTTAACTGGAGTCCAGCAGACTAGGTCATAGATATGAACTATGCTAGTCTTATTTTCTGAGCCTCATTTTCTTTGCCTGTAAAATGAGTAGAAAAATACCCTTGTACATGGTTTATAAGAATCAAGAAGGCACGTTGTCAATGATCTGCATGCTTCTTATGCCCTCTCATATGATTAGAATAAACGCTGAAAGCTTGTCCCAGAAGCTAAGACAGCACCCTCATGAGGCACATTGTTTTTCTTCCTTCACAATGATCTCTTGTATCAGCCAAAATCTCTTCAGTGAACATGAATTACTTTCTAGCTAAAAAAGTTTTAACTTTAAAAATCCCTTTATGAGTGGTATTGTACATTGTTACACAATTCAATGGCATTTTTGTTTATATCCTTCATATTTTCAAGCTGCTTGGTTTATAGGTTATTACCTACTCCCAGCTCAAACCTAGCGTGCAAATTCCTTAGGAGAAAGATCCTTTGCTCCTGCTTATGTTCTTTTAATAGACTATCTGGCTGAATACCACGCCAATAGGAGATGGATAAAGGATGCTTGTTGAAGTGAACAGGTGTTATATGAAAATCTCTTTGCAAAACCATTCAAGAAAAGCAGCTGCAGGGGAAGCCTCTAGCATCCAGTAGAATGGGTGTCTTGGCTGCCCTGCTTGCCCAGGGCAGGTGGAGAACTCAGGGATTTCCTGTCAGGAAACCTGACAGTTGTCATGGTTACTGTCCTCTTCTGCCAACTCAACTCAAAGGTCAGCTTAATACCTGGAAAATGTCATGGTTTCTTGAAGGAATTTCCTTAGTATGATTTGACCTATCTGTAAATAATTGGGCAATTTATTGTGTATTTTATAAGGCATAGTTATATTAGCCCCTTATTGCTACTGTAACAAATTATTACAAGCTTCCTGGCTTGAAATGCCTTGGGTTTGTTATTTTATACTTCTGGGGGTCATCGATTGGAAGGCTTCAGGGAGTACTGTTTTTCTTGTCTGTTTACTTGTCTTTCTTTGCATGTAGAGGTTTCCAGTGTGCTTGGGCTAATCCTGGCCCACTCCGCCTTCTGTTTCCATCATCTCAGCTCCTGCTCTGCCCCTGATTCCCCAATCTCATTTCTTCATGCATGAGAACAGAAATGATTACACTGGGCCCACCTGGATAATCTAGGACACTCTCCCTCTGTAAAATCCCTAACCATTCCTACAAAGTCTTACTTGTCACATGAGGCATCCTATTCACATGTTACAGGGAGACATTACTCTGGCTACCATAATAACTTACTCATCACCACCATCTCTCTAAAGTGATATTTATACATGATTTTAAGACAAAGCCTGGGGAAATATCCCATGTTTACTCATGAACACAGACAAAGCATCTGTCTTTTTCATTTACCATCTACTTGTTCTCAGGGCCAAACAGATCAGCAGTATGACTTATATAATTGCCATTGCCTGCATTTTTTTATTTCCAGAGTTTTATAGCCTCACCATGTGGGCATCTTTTCCCCATCCTGATACATTGCTCAGAGACTGCTCACTCACCTCTTTCTGTTTCTTGCCCCTCAGAGCCACATTGCTGATATTGTTGCTCTCACGTAGGGAGTCCACACTATCCCCATAGAGCAGCTTAATGGCCCTGACCAGCCGGGCACAGGAGCGGCTGTGGTGCAGGTAGCAGTGTGGATGGCAGTAGTCCACATGTGTGCAGATGAAACTTTGTTGATTGCATAGCAAGATCATGACCTGGAACAGAAATACCCCTGAGGTTCAACCAGGTGGTAAGGGAGCAGAGGCATGGAAGATGGAAAGTTAGAACATGAACTTTTCACAACAGTGATTCAATAATTCCCAAAGGAAAGTTATGGGCCTCTGTCTACTTGGCCTGTGTTCTCCCTCCATTCACCGTTGATCAAATGATTTTTTTTTTTAGAAACACTAAACCTGGGATCTTAAGGGAGGAGGGTGTGGGGGATGCAGTCACTCAGAGAAGACTGAAGCAGCTGCCCAACATCAGAAGTCCTCCATGCTCTACTCTGCATCATCATCAGCCTACTACCAGAGGAATGTGGAGCCATGAATCCCAGTAGGGGTCCAAAACTTCAGGCTCACACGAGGGAACCACAGCTCCAGCTCATAAGAGGGGACTCCAGCTCCAGGTTAATGTGAGGGGACCACAGCTCAAGCACACAGGAGAAGACCACAACTCTGGTTTGTGGTGGGGCCACTGCTCCAACTCCCTGGGCAGGACCACAGCTCCTCCTTACGGGGTGTAGGGGCAGACTACAAGCTTTGCCTCTTATGCTGGGAACAAGGGAGGCCTCTGTTATTTGCAGATTCTGGTTTTGGTAGGACTGCTTCTCTGGAATGGAACTCCTATCTCCCCTGAGGCTCAGCTGTGGTCCTCATTCCACATGTGGTCTTGGGCATCCAGGTCCTATTTATTTATTTATTTATTTATTTATTTATTTTAGTCTTTTTGAGACAGTGTCTCCCTATAGCCCCAGCTGGCTTGGAGCTTATTATGTAGACCAGGTTGACCTTGAACTCACAAAGATCTGCCCACCTCTGTCTCCCAAGTGCTGGGATTAAAGACATGTGCCACCATGCCTGGCTGGGTATCCAGGTCTTGATGTTAGATCTCTCCCATTACCAGGCATCAAGAGGTTTTTCCATCATTTTTCTATTACTCGTCTACAGTTCCACTGTGCCTTCACCCATGCCCTAACTGAACTTCTAGAGATAAAAAAAATCATAGTCTGGGAAGTTAAAAAAAAGAATAGAAAGTATTATAATAACTAAACACATAATCCTCAAATTAAAAATATGGAATTATATCTTAGAATATAAATTCAAAATTCTGTATGTCTACTATAATATTTTAAATATTATTTACTGAAAAACTATACTACCAAGCTTCAACAATAATGTAAAATTATCACTATTCCTAAAATGTGAGTTTTCCATTCACTCCTTTTCCAAATTCTGCAAACTATGCAGTCTTTCAATCTAATCCACATTACTTCCTAAAGAAAGGAATGCTAATAAAATAGTTTTTTAAGCTGGGCGAGGTGGTGCACGCCTTTAGTCCCAGCACTCAGGAGGCAGAGGCAGAGATCAAGGCCAGCCTGGTCTACATCATGAGTGCCAGACAAGCTGGGCTACAGGGAGGCCCTGTTTCAAAAAGACCAAAAAATTTTCTTAAAAAAAGAAAAAACTATCACTGGTCACAGTCGCCCACCTTCTGAGCTCCTCAGCATCTGAGCATGAATACAAACTCGTCAGATAGACAGCCTTCCTCTCC
>NW_008349068.1:7463756-7464349 GCF_000622305.1 Nannospalax galili | reverse complement strand
GACAGCCTATTAAGACTGAAGACAAAGGAGAGGAACTGACAAAACTATCAGTCAAAGAAAATGATAAATTAAAAAAAAAACACATTACCAGAATATGTAGAAATTTGGGGACAAAATGAAAATTCAAGCTCTATGAATTATGGGCATAAAAGAATTTTAGGTCAAACACATAGTTAATATTTTCATTTAAATCGTAGAAGAAAATTTCCCAAATCTAGAGAAAGACATGCCCATACAAATACAAGAAGCATATAGAACACCAAATAGGCAGGGCCAGAAATGAAACTCTCCATGACACTCATAGTAAAACCACTAAATGTACAGAACAAAGAGAAAATACTGAAAGCTGCAAAAGAAAAACAAGTCACTTACAAGGGAAAATCCATCAGAATTACAGCTGACTTTTCAGTGCAAACTATGAAAGCCAGAGAGCCTGGACCAAAGTATTCCCAGTGTTAAATGACCACAGATGCCAACCCAGATTACTATACCCAGCCATAATATCTATTATAGTCAAAGGGTAAAGAAAAACCTGCCATGAAATAAATAGGCTGAAGGAATTCATGTCCACAAAACCAGCCCTTCAGAGAGTT
>NW_008349068.1:7463100-7463675 GCF_000622305.1 Nannospalax galili | reverse complement strand
CAAGGAGGGTATAACAGTGTAAAGCACAGCTATAGCAAGGATATAAAAAAAAAAATGACAAGGTTCCATCTTTCATTAATAACTTTAAATATTAATGGACTGAACTCCCCAGTCAAAAGACATAGACTATGTGAATGGATTAAAAAACAAAACTCATCTTGTTGTTGTCTGCAAGAAACTCATCTCACTTTTAAGGACAGACACTATCTCAAAGTGAAAGGATGGAAAAAAATATACCAAGCAAATGGCACTAAGAAAAAAGCAGGTGTAGCAATTCTAATATCTGACAAAATAGACTTTAAATGAAAACTAATCAGAAGAGACAAAGAGGGCCACTTCATTCTGATCAAAGGAATAATGAATCAAGAAGATATTACAATCATGAACATATATTCACCAAACTCTGGTGCACCCAACTTCATAAAAACAATACTACAGGACTTTAAGACCCAGATTAACCCCAACTCATTAATAGTAGGTGAGTTCAAAACCCCACTGTCTCCATTAGATGGGTCAACAGGGCAGAAAATAAACAGAGAGACACCGGAATTAAATGACACCATACATCAAATAGA
>NW_008349068.1:7442360-7460163 GCF_000622305.1 Nannospalax galili | reverse complement strand
TAATTTCATAAGAGACCATATGTATAGCTAAAGGCTACATAGCAAGCAACAACACCAGACAGGCCATACCTCCTTCTTAGTTGTTGGCCAGGGTGGCCAAAGGGATTCCCAGATAGTAACCCAGCATAGAACTGGGAAAACGAACAGCAGACCCCAATCTTATCCAAAGGAATATTGACAACTGAATACCGCTAGATGAGGAACAGCTGACCCTCCTAAAACAAAGACCTCTAGATAGGCTGACTAGATTCACCAGAAGAACAAGTAGTGGGGAATGGCTGGGGGTGCCAACAAGCCAGCAGACAGCAGCAGGGATATCAGAGTATAAGAGCTCTAGTGGGGGGAGGGAGGCTAAGGGAGGGTACTATCTGGGAAGTGGGTCTATAAAAAAATTCTTCAAAGCATAAAAATTTGTTCCTTAATAACTAGTAGATGTAACAGTTATACAATATTGAATTTTTTAAAAAATTAAAAAATAATAATTCTTTAAAGCATAAAAATTTGCTCCTTAATAATTAGTAGATGTGAAAAAGTTACCATTGACTTCTACCTTATGACTTTATATCCATGCTCAGATGCCAAGGTGTTCAGAAAGTAACCGACTGTGACTAGTAAAAATCAGATATATAGAGATTAGAAGCACATGTGCAAACATCTTAGTGTTAATTGCATTAAAAATGAATTTTTCTGTATGAAACTGTGTATTTTAATAATGAAATTGAGATCTTTTTCAATGTTTAAAACCACATTTAATTTTATGTCTTATAGGGTTTATACGGAGTACAATATTGTATAACTGTATTAATTCAACTGTAAACCTAATAATTTACAGCCAATTTTGAAAGAGAACCATCTTAGCTCTAGAAATTGTTATTGGATATGTCAATGCTGTTGTAATGAAATGCCTCTTCTAATCATTTGGTTATGCAATAAATAATTAAAAAACAACAAAAAAAAGAATCAATGGAAAAAAAACACTCTAGAAAATTACTATGAAGTATATGCTTTCCAAACAGTTTGAAATGGAGATTTTGAGCTAACAATAAACCATACTTCTTTACTTCCCATCTCAAGTGTTACAGTGTGATAGGAGCCAAATGGAAAAGTATACTCTGATGAGAAATTCAGTCCCAGAGTCATCTAATGACCTTTGACAGCTGGGGGATGCCTTAAACTCCCATGCAAACTATGTGGGGTTTGGAAACATTTCTGCATCGCCCACTCTGGGGTTGGAACTTGAACCCCAAGTTCATGGAGCCTCATTGCTACTCTCCCACTAGTTCTGCCACCCCACCCTCCTGCTTTCAGGCTGTTCTAGCTCTTCTATAGAAGAGCTTTATAAGGTTTAAATACTCTCATCTCCTAAGATTCCCCATTAGGATTCTGTAAGTGAACTCAGTTGATCTAAAAGATAGCTATTTTAAGAGATAAATGAAGAACCTTGAGTCTGTAACTTTTTTTGCAACTCTGGTGATCTAAGGCAGGGCTGTGCACATGCTAAGCATGTGTCTATCACTGAGCTACATTTCCTCACCCCAAGTTTGTAACTTGTGTTTGTTTTGTTGCGCTAGTGACCAAATTTGGGGAATTTTGCATGTTTTGGCAAATGCTCTACCACTGAGCCATCCCCTTAGACCTTAAGTTTATAGTTTTTTAGGTAGACTTCCTTCAAAAGAAATATGTATAGATTAATCTTTTGAATGGTTCTGTTCTGAGAAAATTAGCCCCTACCTTGACAGTTAACCTGTGAAGGAGTGTGCACCATACTGGATGAGAACACCAAGCCAGTCCACATGGATAAGGTCGCTTGTACCTGCCAGGCAGAGCTACCACATGCTACTTTAAGAACAACATGCCTTGCTTATTCTTAGGTACAGATAAATAACAATATTCAAAATCCCCAAAATTTAACAAATGCAAGTGCTGTCTAGGCAGAATATCCAGGTCTCTCAAGATTTGATGTACATCTCCTGATACTTTACTTTATATTGTGTCATGAGGCAGACACATATAACTCTAAAAGTTCCCTTGTTATTCTGAAGTCTGAATGATCAAAAGAAACACTAAGAAGCCTTTCAAACACACACGCACACACACACACACACACACACACACACACACTCTGAGCATAACCACACACACACACACACACACACACACACACACACACACACACACTCTGAGCATAATACTAGAATTTGCATCAGAAAATTCTGATTTGGAAGTTCTCAGTTTAGGGATAAAGATAGCCTAGCAATCTAATATCTATAACTTAAAAATTCCACTGCTGATATTCCTTTAGTAGATATATTGTTAAGATTAATCTCAGTGATCCACACACTATGATTTCACTTTGTGAAACCTCCCATTAGTTTAAGTTAGCCTAAATTCTTGCTTCTAACCAATAGAATATGGCAAAAGTGTTGGAATGACTCCTTTCTGACTAAGTTACATGAAATTGTGATCTCTCCCTCCTTTGCAGCCTCTTTTATTGTCTTCAGTGCAGCAATCTGTCATGTTGCAGTGGCCCACATGGTAAGGACATGAGTGACCTCTGGGGCTGGGATAGATGGCTCGGTGGGTAAAACTGCTTGCTGTGCAAACATTAAAATCCGAGTCTGAACCCCAAGTATTAACAAAAAGCCAGGCATGGCTTCACGTGCTTGTGACCCCTGCAGTAGGGGAGTAGAGAGAAGCAGATTGCTGGCCAGTCAGCATAGCTAAAACGGTAAGCTTCTGGTTCAGTGAAAGACCCTTTCTTACAGGGATTAAGGTGGAACGTGATAGAGCAAGACACTGGACATTCTCCTCTGACCACCACAAGCACAGGAACAGATACACACATTTGCACACTCATGTGTGCATAACACACACACACACACACACACACACACACACACACACCACATGCTACATACACATACCAAAAAGAGAAAAAAGATATAAAAAGAAAAGAGTAGCCTCTGGTCAACATCTGGCTGACTGAGAACTGAAAATTTGCCAAGAATCACATGAGTCTGGAAGTAACTCCTTTTCTAGTCATGTCTTTAGATAAATACCTCAGTTCTGTTAGTACTTTGGGTTCAGCCTTGCCAAAAACCATGAAGCAGAGAACTCAGCTAAACTGTGCCTGGATTCATGACCCTCAGAAACTGAGATAATACACATGTGCTATTTTCTTCTGAGTTTGTGGGAGTTCATGATGGATCAATAGAAAGTGATTCTGATTCTTTTCCAACCATGATGAAGCAGCTCACAGCTAAAGGTGAGCAATCATGAAAGTCAAGTTGTCAAATTAATATCTAACAGACACACACACACACACACACACACACACTTGAAATTTTTATAATGCATATAGTTGAATGCACAGAGGGTAAGGCAATTGACATGAAAGGAATTGTGTGGGTAAAAAAACATTCTCTGACATGAGCACACACCCCATTTCTCTTTGCCTTTGCTATTTCTTAGCAAGGTGGCCAAGGAGCCAAGAAGAGCTTCAGGCAATCTACTGGCAGATGGGAGATCAAAACTGGAATTCAGAATTGCCAAAGGGAGGAATTGAGTGGCCAAACTCCTGTAGAGCAGTAAGGTTAGAGAGGAAGGCAGACACTGAGCTATTGCTTTCCCTTCTAGGTGGCTGCTGATTGAATAGCTAAGAAGCTGCCCAGAAACAAGCTGTCAAATAGAATGGATATTCTGGAAAATTCATTGTTCTGGGAAAACAAAAATCAGAATTTTTTGTTATCTTCCAGAGGACAGAGTGAATTCTCTTTGGAGGGAACTAGCATTCTGTGAAACCTCTATAACTTTAAATTGATAAACTTTGCTGTAGAGCAGTTTTCTGCCAAAGCAGAGATAGCTCCTAGTGTACCCTGTGCCCACCCACATCCAACGTCTCCCTCCTTCAGCACCCGCACCACAGGGATACAGTTACTACAATTGACCAACACTGAAATACCAGCCGAAGTCCACATTTTACATTAAATGTCATGCTTGGTGTTGCACATTCTATGCATGTCTACAAGTCTCTACCATGTCTCTACCATAGTGCCCCTATAATTTCATCTATATTTTTCATCTATCTTGTCAATGAAAAGAGTGGTTGCATTAAAGAACAGGACCAAGAGGAGTAACAGAGGTGCATATATTGGAGACATGATTCCTCCAGTGTATGAGGAGAGCTCACTATTTCTTTCTTCATGCTCAGAACAAATATTTACTCTAACCTGTTCCTACAGGTTTTTAGGAATTTCTTCTGCCTTTGCACTATGGATACCTTTCCAAGGCATAATTTTTCTCATTGAGAGTCTGCTTGTCCCATTTAAAATCTGATTTAACACAGAACCAAGATTGTGATCTTGCGCACATGTTCACAGTAACATGTTCAAAGTAACATGTATAACATTGACCAAGATGACTAGCCTGTGCCATTAAGGCTATCTTGACCATCAACTTGACCTGGTACCTCATAGTTATTCTTGACATATGGTGACCCATGCATAATAAAAAACTTTAGTCTTAATCTTTAAACACAATCCAGCAGAATAATAATTCTACTAATAGTTTAGAGATTCAGTTAAAATGTGAGGTTCTGCTTTCTCTGGGAGGCTAATTCATGTTGATAGCTGTTTCTCTCTCTAAGAATCTTCCCCTGTGTCAAAAGGAATTATTTCTTGAGATCTTCCCGAGGTTGCCACTTACGTGAAGCCATGACATGTTCCTGTGGTAATTTTCCTCTGTGCCGGCATTGCTCATTCCTTCTGGCTCAATGCTGGGCTCACTTGTACTCCAAGGACTCCCTTCTTCAAAAAGAAAACAGCAAGAAAAGTTTCAGTGTTCAGTCTCTCTGAGGAGCATGCAGGTATGGTGTCATTGTCCATGCTTTTGAATCCAAGGGCAGACTACCATGGCCCAAATGGTTACAGGGCACAGGACTTTAATGGAGCAACATTAACAGGAGCTGTTCCCTTCACCACCAGCTGAACTGGCAAGTTCAAACACATTGATGATCTTGGATATGGTGGCTTCCATTTTAAGGCATGAGAACAGAGAAGAAAACAGTCAAGTCCTTGCATGGCTGAGAAGAGCCGGTTATTGGCCAAGTGTGCCCAAATCCATTCCAGACTGCCCAGACCACACAGCTGTAGCTAAGCAGGGACACCAACTGACCTGCAGTGAGTTCCCAGGGTGATGGGTCTGTCACTGCACTAGCATTATTGTTGAGAATACTAGGCTTTGCTATGAGGGCAACTCAGAAATGGGAAGGGGCATTGGAGAAACTAAGATTTGAAAGAAACAAAGTCAACTGCGAGCCACCTTTTTGTCCTCTCTATGGGAAATATAAAGGTGCTATCGCCCCAAATATAAACACTTTCACGGATCTTTTACATTACAAAACTACATCTCTAGTTTGATTACTTTGACTTGACTGGTCAAGATTAACTGCTCAATTCAGGTTCTAAATAGTCAATGATATAACAATGTTATAATTTTATTCCTCCAACCAAAGAAGTCACTTCTTTTTCTATTGTCTCCTTAAGAAGTAAGCTGAATCTTAATTAGTGCATAAATTAGCTATTTTTAAAGACAAGGGTGGCTGGATGTAGAAGCATTTTCTATTTTAAACTTCCTTTGATTAGATACTTAGCTACCACTTGAGCAGATTCTATCATCATTTACTTACTGGTGCTTTGAAACTAGAGACTGAACGGCAGAGAGGTTGTGCTTTGACTTTTACTGACTAGTTAATTCTACCTTACTTAATCTTTTCTTTGTCTATTAAGAGGCCAATCAGGGCCTGCAGTTTGGATGAACACATTTTGAGATTTGGAGCCTCTTCAGATCCTACAATGGCAACAATCTATAGCCTTAGTGCTTTGATTGTATGCAAAGCTCATTCTTATATATTTGATGAATTTTTAAGAGCATCCCTACAGAGCAGACCACAAGTAAACGGAACTATTCCTATAGGATGGCGGGAGAAAACACATCCCTGAGAAATTAGGTGACCGGCTGCTGGCAGTCCATCTAAACAATTGCTGCTTCCTGGTGCTCTTATTGTCAAATGAAGACTACAATATAGAAGCCTCTACATTTGACTTTGAAGGTCCTAATCAGAAGCATGGATATACAGCATCTGGAGTTCTAAAATGGTCCTTGTCATTAAAGTGTTTACTTTCCCTAATGTGTACTTTCTATTCTCACAGCTCCAAGTGTGGTCCTTGAATCAGCAGTGTCAGCTTCACAGGAAAGCTTGTTAAAATGTAGAATCTCAGATCCCCACACCATCTGCTGAATCAGAATAGACACTTGAACAAGGCCTGCAGGTGCCACGTGCATGTTAATGTTTGACTGACCTGCCCAGAAGTGGAGTGTGGTTTTCTACAGAATGAGCTGTCTAAGCTATGGCTCTGCTCTTGCTCTATTTAGGTATAAGGAAACGAACTTTGGCTGTTTCAGGACTTGAGTCCTGTCTTCCTACCCCCCACGTCCCTGCACACCCCGCTCTTCTGTGTTACCTAGGTCAGTGACAGTGTCCCTGCTCTGGGACAGCTGCAGCTCCTCAGCCTCAGACTCTGAGTCCTGCCGTGATAACTTGCTGCTCTTTAAGCTGCCGACCCGGCGAATGCTGGACAAGGAACCCCCCTTCTTCACCTGGAAACTGCGGGTTCCTTTAATCTGGAGCAGGCGAGAACCTCCTATCCTGATCTTCCTGCTGGGAACTGTATTAAAAGAATAAAATAGGGCTTTCCCCCCTTTAGTTTTCCCCAGCCAGTGTTATATTCACACTCTCCCCAATTTGTTTGATCAGCCAACTCTCTGCTGGCCTGATTGAGGAGCATTTCTGGACAGAGGCCTTTCTGCCAGCCTCCAAGTCACCAGGCTTGGTCAGGCAGGAGGAGACCAGGGTAACCAGGAAGGGCTGGTGCAGTGTCTTTCTTGAAATAAAAGCTCATTGTGACTGGGAACAATCTGCTCTTGCTCTGGCCCAGGGTTCACAAGCATGAGTGTGCCATTACAACACCATCATTCAGGACAGCTAGTACATTTATATCACATTCCTATTTGGTTCAATGGAACCACACTCCATTGTTTTTTGCTTTTCCTGCGAAATTGGACATACAGAATTAGGAAAACTGTCACAGAGACCCTTTCCTTTAGAGTAGCTCATGAAGAATAAACATGAGAGGTATTCCTCTCTCCAACAATCAGCAGTAGCTTCCACTCTGTTCCTCAGTGAAGACACTAAGAGATCTGCTCTAATGGGGATGCTTTGGGTGAGCATAGGTGTGAGGTGGTTTCCCTTTCATAGCATCCTCCTCTCAAAGGGCTGATGAAATGAGAATCAAAAGTTGCATGTCCTGAGCCAACTTTAAAGTCTATGTGTATGAAGAAGGGCATAAATATTATTCGTCCTTAATATTCAGGAAGAAACAGTCATCAGTGTGGGAAGTAAAAGAGGTAAAAGAAATATGTTTTAACTTCAAACTTCATTTTAAAAAGAATAAAAAGTAAAATTATTTTCCATGTAATATATGTCTTTTTTTCTGAATATTCAATATTATAAGTATTGATTTTATAACAACAGAATAAAACAAGGTTTTCAGGGCTCAAAACCCATTAGCAGGAAGAGGCTAGTTTTATAAATTATCTTAAAAGGTGAACAAAAATCAAAACAATGAATATGTTTTGAAATTCCAATAAGGAAGTTTTAGTTTCAGGTTTCTCTCCCAACAAAAAGCTTCTATGTGGCTATAATAAAACCTGAATTCTTTAAAATGCTAGTTAAATGCACACTTTCAATGGCATATAAAGGAGACCAGAAGGATTCCTGGAGAATAAGTGAATGTTTAATCTCTGGTTTGCTCTTGAGATTGAAAGAGCCTAAAATTATCACTGCTCAGCTTCTGCAAACTTTGAGGGGCTCCCTGAACACATCTGGATAGAACTGTACATCTGGAAGGAATTTCTAGCAGTATAATTGCCACAAAACCATAGACCATAATATGCTGTAGTTTAATTATAGCACAAAATTCACCCAACTGTATTTTTGATATTATTTCTAGGCTTAATTGAGACTTTGTGGTTAATTATCATTTTTAATGACCACTAGGACAATTGTATGTGGAGGTAGATTGAGAAATAGAGAGTAAAATTACAGTGATAATTCTTAGATTTTTTAATAGAGGCAAACACTAATACCTTTTGCCTGGTTTTATGACACTTTTCAGCCTACAAATGCAGCTAAATAACTTCAAATTATTGGGATCTGAAAGAGATTTAATTTTGATAATTTGTTCCAACACAAAAGATAATTGGAGACTTCCTGCAGCCTTGAAAAAATTAAGTCAGAATTGTGACATTGGTTACTTACAAGGGACACAGCAATGAGAATTCAACTTTGATTTTGTTCATAAAATATGTCATCTGAGACTGTTTGGTACTGAATTTTAGCTTTTATCCCTATACCAATAAGAACTAGAATCAAAATGAAACAAATTCATCTAAGTTGGAGAACATATTCCCTTGTCCACATTGTATCCTTCACAGCAAGTCTTGCTGGCTCTATGCTTCAAAACATTCCAGGAGTTGAAAACTCTATTACTTCTTCTCTGGGTTAATGCAAATACCTGTAAGTGTTCCTTCCTCCCCCACTTCCACATTTTAAATACATAAGCCATAAATATACACTGACCAATAAGTCTGTAACACATTTAAAAAAGAATTAGATGTCTCAGCCCATCTACCAGACTCCGTCTTTTACCAAACTTGCCTTTTGCCTAACTTTCTGACCTGTCTCCTCCCACTCTTCCCCCAACTTATTTGCTACAGCTGTTAGTATTTTGGCTCTTTTTCAAAGGCTCCAAGTTCACTCCTCATCACAGCCTTGGCCTCACTGTTTCCTCTGTTTAGAATACTCCTTCTTCTGCCCTTTGCATTAATGGCTCCTAAATACCAGGCAGGTCTCTCTGGTCCTTGTCAGTTATGAGGGCCATGATGAGGGTCTTCTCTGACCATGTCTCTTCCTACTCCAGGTCACAACCCTCATTCTAATTTGTTTTACTTTCTATTATCTTTGAAAAAATATTTTATTATTTTTATTTTATGCTTATGAATGTATTGCCTACATGTAAGTGCACCTGTGTCATGCAATGACCAGAGAGGTCAGAAGAAGGCATCAGATTCCTTTGGAACTGGAGTTAACAGATGGTTCATAGCTGTCATGTGGGTGCTGGGAATTGAACCTGGGTCATCTGCAAGAGCAGTCAGTACTCTTAACCACTGAACCATCTCTCCAGCTCCACTATCGCTTATCTCGAGAGTCTAGTATTTCACGTTATTTACTGTTATACCAAAGGCTATTTGGTATTAAGTGTTAATTACTTTGAATTGAAACGCATGTGGGAAAATGCTCTTGTTTATGGCAGTATTCTGGGAACCTGCAATAGTTCCTGGTATACAGTAGGTGCTCAAATCTGGATGCTATATGAGAAGAATTTTCTTGGTGTCTGTAATTTGAAATACTAGCCTTGGTTTGTTTGGAATAGGAGTAAAAGGGTTTATAGACTGCTTGGACATCCTAGGTAGATATTCTTACATTTTGAAGGATAGTTAACATGCATTTTCTTTGGTAGAACGGAATTGTTCTCAGCTTATTTATTTTAGGAGTTGACATTTTGTTTTGTGAAAACAGATGGTATGATTTTTTTTTCAAATTGGTACAGTTAGCAGTGTCCCAATTGTCACATTTTCATACTGATTTTAGTTGCTGATATATGTGTCAAATGGATTAAAGAATATTTAGGAATCTTCAGGAAGACTTTGCCAGTTAATTAAGAGTATTTTTGTGGTTAAATTCTCATTTTACTTACAGTTTCAGTTTTCTGTTGTTTATTCATGAAAAAGCTTTCATATGTTAGTTAACACAAGAAAATTGTACTAAGAGAAAATGATGAGGGTGCGAGAGTTTGAACAGTAAAGATAATCATCAAGAAATTAACATGTTCCTAAAACTAACCAAATATTTTATTTTTAAAAAAAAACTTAAAGATTTGTCTATTATTCTTATTTTATGTGTATGAGTACCTTGCCTGCATGTGTGTAAGTACACCACAGAGGCCAGAAGAGAGTGTCCGATCCCCTGGAACTGGGGTTACAGATAGCTGTTAGTCACCATGTGGGTACTGGGAATTGAACCTAGATCCTCTGCAAGAGCAGTTAGTGTTCTTGACTCCTGAGCCATCTCTCCAGCTCTTATTTATTTATCTATTTATTTATTTATTATTTATTTATTTATTTTGATCTTCAGTTATTGCTTTTATTTAAAAGAAACCCCATTGGTGAAAAGTTAATAGTATTTTTTTATCTGTCATATGGAATTATCAAATCAGATTGGGTATTTCTAGAACATGAATATGATCTTGGTCTATGCACCTTGGATAAAAATTCAATTCCATAACCTGCTCATATGAACTTACAGCAATGGTGAGAGCACGCACAAGACACATGCAAGCTCATGCCAGACAAAAATCCAGCATCGAACTGGGGAAATGCCCCTATTTTTAAAGATGATGTAGAATTTACTTTGCTCAAGTTTCAGCAGGTTAGTATTTAGAATTTGTTAACAGTGATTGCTATAATAACTTTGAATGGCAAAAATTGCATTGTACCTACCTTTGGGATATTTTAAATAATGGATGATATACTTTTTGAATGTGGTAAATATTAGAAAACATTGGCTTGGTATGTCTTCCTACTTAGAAATTGCTTGAGACTTTGCTTATTCATCTTACAGCATGACCTCTATTCACCAAAAAGTCAACAAATACGACACAGGATATGCATATTTTAAAATGTTGGGGCAATATTTTCATACTGAAATATTTAAACATTTCCTATTGTATCTCCATTCTTATCACATTTAAATATCTTGTATTCCCTTATATAGGGCTATGCCTTCTTATTAATTCACTGAGGATATCAAGGATGCATTCATTCATTGTCCACAGGGAAATATTTCAAGTTATACAATTAGTGTTCTACACAGGTGTATTAAAGCAAATTTTTAAAAATAAAAACAATGAAGGGTAACAAAATTTTTAAAAAATCAGATAATGAAGGTGATGGTTTAGAGAAGCCTCTAATGAGTAATTTAAAACTGTAATTTTTAGGTCATGGCTGGAATTTTCTGTGTGGGTCTAATCTAAAAGCTCATAATGTAAGAACATGAGAATGACCATAGCATCATGTAACTGATTGCTTAGAATTCCTAGTGCCAAGTGGCACTTGTAATACAATGGATCTTGGTTGTGTCCATGAACATCTAAGTATTAGCAGTAAAATATACAGACTGTTTTGTTCTTTAAAGACCAAGACAAAGTAGTAGTGAGGGGTTGCAAAGTGGGTCAGGGTATAAGGCAGAGGTGTTTAGTAACAGTGCTAAAGAGGACTTTAAGGTAGGCGAGCTTCATACCATTCCAAATTGGTTTCAGTAACTAGCACAGGTAGCTTTAGTACTTTGCTGTTGGTGGTGGTGGTAGTGTTGATCTTCTGTCTTTATTCATTTATTTATTATTACTATTATTTTAAATCTTTGAGCTTTACTCCTAGAGACCCACTTCTGAAATGATGTATCACAACATTCTTATGTTATGAAGGACATTATCCTATAGAAAAACATGGACATTGACAACTTTGGATTGAAAAGTAATTAAGCATTTGGACAGTGAATTAAAAAAAGCTTTAACCAATATATTTTAGTTAGACTGTTTTTAGTTATACAAGAATGATGTACAATAATAATAGTATATACAATTTTATTGTCTCAAAGATCTCTTTTAATAAGAATAAAACAAAACAAAATGGTAAGAGAGTGCTGCAAAACAGTTGCTTTGGATTGTTTTTCCTTTTTTATTGATAAATAAAATAATGGGTCATCTTAAAACTGATAGGATCTTAGATTTAATGAAGGAAAATTGCTGAGCTGGAATTGGAACCCAAGCCCTTCTAACTGCAAATCCAACCTCAAACTAGTATTGTTTCGTAGCTCACTGGGTAGAGTGCACAGAATCAGTACTGTATGTGGCCAAGAATGTGGGCACACGGTTTTGTAGTTTAGACCCAAGATCAATATCCTGTGAGAAAGCCTGAGACATGAGTAATCCTTGCTTTTCCATACCTTTCTTCTCTTCAGCACCTGCATCTGATTTGAGGGTGTGGCTGCTGCTGTGGAGAGAATCTTTTGAGTCTTCATTTTCATCCAGAACCCCAGCAAAGCTGATTTTTCTCTCGTATCTGTGCCGGTCCAACTCAGGATCTAGACGAAGCCTGCAGCTCTCCAGGTCCTGAAACATCAGTGAGAAGCATGTGAAGGCTGGTGTGTCCTCAAGACTCTGTATTGCTACTTGTTTGGTTTCTGACAGGCTTCTAGATACGAAGCCAAGAAGGCTGGTCTCATGATCATCCTCCCTTGGTTTCCTGGGCACTGTGATGACAGGCATGTGCCACCATGCTCAGCCTACTGCATTAATCTTGTGGTAAATCTCCCTCCGTTCTGAATTATATGCAACTGAATTTAACTTTTTTTTGTCTTTCTGAGACAGGGTCTCCCTGTAGCCCCACCTGGACTGGAACTTGCTTTGTAGACCAGGCTGGCCTAGCCTTAAACTCATAGAGATCCACCTGCTTCTGCTTCCCGAGTGCTGGGATTAAAGGTGTGCACCACCACACCTGGCTTCTGAATTTAATATTTCTTATTGACAATTTTAGATTGTGGTCCCAGAAACATTCTTGAACTAGGAAATCACTATTCCCGCACTCATGGCTTCCACCTTATCCTTGCATGAATTATCTCTTAACAGCATAGACTGTGTGCCATTTTCTAACACTTTGTCCAGCTTCTTGGTTGCATCTGACATCTAGCTGTTAATGAAAAAAATCGTGTATTGATTTTAAGCATGTTAGGTATATGGTGTAAGAAATGATTCTTTCCTTTAAAGAACTCAGAATCTCAAGAGAGACTATAAGGAGGCATAAGTGATAGATTCCAAGTGCAGGACCTCGGATATCAGACTTACAGACAATGGTCAAATGACTTCCCTGGAGTCTGACATGTTGCTTTACACTGAAACATGGACTTTGCAAATAAAATTAAAGCTAAAGGCTTTACAGTGGAGAGTTTATCCTGTAATAGCTTTAAGTGGATACAACTAATTATATGCATTCTCAGAAGTGGAGGGGTTTTTACAGGCTGTGGCCAGAAGAAGCTTCAGGATGCTGTTACTGCCTTTGAAGATGGAAACGGGGAGTGAATCAAAGGATGTGGTAGTCCTATCAGAGAGAGAAAGGGCAGGGAAATGGATTCTTCCTTCATACCCCAGAAAGAAATACAACCTTATCAATATCTTGATTTTAGCCCAGAGAGACCTCTCTCAGACTTTTGACCTCAAAAATGGATGATGACATGTCTATGCTGTTGCAAACAAGCCCATTTCTAGTAGTTGGTTACATTGTGACTAGAATGACAATAGAAGGATGATATTCAAGATAAATTTTGATTAGGAAACAAATGCAGAATGTCAGTTCAGGTTTAGGAAAACTCCTGTGTAAGGCCAGAGCCACTAAATTAGATTTTGTATTGGGGTAATTTCTGACTCCCTTCTAGAAGGAACTTAAATATAAGAGAGGTAAAATGGACAAAATTATCCCGTATCTCAAAGTAAGTGGGGAGAGTGAAACTGTTCAGTAGGAATTTGGCCTTACAAAGCTCCATACTGAAAAATCTGATCTGCTTTGTGAATAGAGATTAGTTCATCTAACTCATGTTTAATATGACCCTATAAAGTAATTTTAGAGGAATTAAAAATGAAAAACATACAAAATACTAACCTACTCTCATATTGTCTCTTTTCTAATTATGACATAATCATACAACATCAAAATCAAATAGATATGGAAAACAAAAATGTTTTTAAAACTTAGTTTCAACAAAGATTAAAATCCATGCCTTTGATTGTCATCATGAGATAGAATTTTAACTTCTACATGCTGCTTCTCATTTTTGGTTTGAGAAGAGAGTTATGCTTTGATATTCGGAAAGTTATGTCATGTCTATGGAAGTACAGGAGCAACATGATTTCTATTTTTAATATTGTATAATATTTTCAAGATCATTTTAGGAATATATCAATAAAATTCTTCCTTGAAATTAATCCCCTTTAGGGAAAAAACCTAATAAGCTTTTCATTTTGGTAAGAATTCCATAGCAATTAGATTTCTGAGTTTAGATACAAGCATATTCTGAATTTTGATACTCAAGCTTGGGGAAAAGTATCTGGAAAAAAATTGACTACTATGCTCTTTCACATTGTGAAACTCATGAAAATTTTTATTTTTCCTTTTATGATATTTTTAAATGGCTCACAAAAACAGTGAATAAAAGCAACACTATAAATTATTTTGGGGAAAAAGAGCTAAGAAGTTGTTACATCTAGAGATTCACCCAAGAAAACTAAACTGTTAAATTGATTAAAAATACATTTTAACAACATTATGATACTCATTTTTTCCTTTACTGTTTATATTTTCTATTCATCAAATGGCATTCAGAATTTTACTGCATCTATGAAATAATTACATAATTATGGTTATTGTAGTTAGGTAAAATATTATTTTAATTATTATGCTTAAAGTTCTTACTAGTTCTCATCTATACTTTGTGTATAACTAGGATATTCTCAAACAAATATTTCATGTGCAAATCTATTCTCTTTTGGAAATAGCTGTATGGTATTCTAGCAGAAAGATTTTCTTGGTAGAAAGTTGTCTTCCTGACCTCTTATCTCAAAGCCTCAGAACTCAGAACATTTTTAGCTTCTACTATGATTGTTATGCTTCTCACTGTAATGGGTAGCTATTCATATTTATGGCATTAAAATATTACTGAAACAGGGGCTGGAGAGATTGCTCAGTAGTTAAGAGCACTGGTTGCTTTTGCAGAGGACATGGGTTCAGTTCCCAGCACCATATAGCAGCTAACAACTGTCTGTAATTCCAGCTCCAGGGAATTCAATGCCCTCTTTTGGCTTCTGTGGGTACTACATGCACATGGTACATGCACTGACTCACATGCATAATATTCATACAAAGCATTTCACTATAGCATTAACATATTCAATAACAATTTCCAGAGCAAAGATGCATCTCTTTCAATATTGGCTGTAAATTTTTAGGTTCACAGTTGAATTAATACAGTTATACAATATTGAACTCAGTATAAAACCTATAAGACATAAAATTGAATGATGTTTTAACCTTTAAAAAACATCTCCATTCAAAATATACTGTTTCATACAGAAAAACTCATTTTTAATGCTACTAACACTTAGATGTTTGCACATGCATCGCTAATCTCTGTGTATCTGATTATTATTGGTCACAGTCAGTTACTTTCTGTGATCCACCCAAACATGGATATAAAATCATCAGGTAGATTTCAATGGTAATGTGTTTCACCTCTACTAATTAACATGGAGCAAATATTTATGGCTCTTCCTCAAATATAACTTTTTAAAAATTTGTTGATTTTTTGTGTGTATTTCATACAGAACATCCCAAACAATATTATTCATCTATACACCCACATCCCAAATGGCAGCCTCCCATAGTCTCTCCCCCTCACCCACTGGAACCCATATACCCTGTAATCCCTATTACTGTCCACTGTGTTGTCGGTGCCCCAGACATTCTCCAGTGTGTATCCATCCACCGAATCTAGTCAGCTTATACAGGGTTCCTTGTTTTAGGAAGATCAGCTCTTCCTCATCTAGCAGCAATCAGTTGCCAATATTCCTTTAGACATGATTGGGGTCTTATTGTTCGTTTTCCCAGTTCTATGCTGGGTTGCTGTCTGAGAGTCTCTTGGGCCACCCTGACCAACAACTTAAAGGAAGGTATCTCCTGTCTGGCATTGTTTCTTGTTATATAGCCCTTAGCTATACACATGGACTCTTAAAGAGTTATATTGATCCCTTTAATCTTTGGTTATACTTTCCTTCTGGGTGTTTAAGACCATACAGTGGCCCAGATAAACCAATTTATTTTTATTCTTAAGGTTGTTTGACAATCTGTTCCTAAGGGGTCACATGGGATGGGCTTGGGAAGAGCCCCTGGCTCCTTTCTTTTACCAGTTCCATCTATATAAAGATAAGTAAAAGGTCCTGCTTGACTGTGGCTGGCTTCACTTGGAAGCATGGAGGAAATGTTTCCTCTGTGTTGACCCTCTTTGTAGACTGGACACTGGTTCAAGTCCATTTGGTGGGGTCGCCATGGCCTCCTTGATCAAGAGGACAGGTGACTCACCACAGTCACAGGACATTTTGAGTGATGCTCAAAGTCCCCTGGAGCTTAGTCAATCTAGGAGGGAAAGGTACAAAAACTGTCCTTTATATCCCTCTGACTAAATTAGTACAGGCCTCAATGTATGGCTGTTAGACATTCAAGAAGGTTAGTTCCACCAGTCTGTCATTTTTAATTACCATGTGCCATGAAGATAACGCTTGGGAAAAGACCAAACATTCTCAGATAAACCTTGCTTAGACATGTATTATATTCCTTGAGCTAGTTGTATGTATAATTTGTCAGTAGGTTGTTGAATTAATATGGTTCCCTCTGGTTTTTAAAAACTAACTAGGCATTATTTATCTCTCACATTGTCTAAACCTTCCACTATGGTTTCTCACTTAAAATGCCCCCATTTTCCCCATTTATCCCTTAATAATACCCTTCTCCTATGATCCCACCTCTCTTGATCTCTTTCTTTCCCTTTATCCCCAAGTGTGTTATATAAACCTCCCTCCCACCCCCTTAAAATAACCCCATTTTTATCCATTATCTCCCTTATTAATGCCTGTTTCCTGATATGTTAATGCTGTAATGAAATGCTTCTTCTAATCATGTGGTTGTTAAATAAATAATTTAAAAATAAACATATTTTTAAATATAACTGAAACAAATACCTCAAAGGTCTATAGATATCCTGGCAACAAATGTTTTCATTAAATTTTAGATTAATTCACTTTGGCTATGTTTATGCTTAGTCTGTAGATTCACTGTTCAGCACAACTTCTTAAAAATCTGTTCAGCCTTTTCATCTAGTTCCAGGAACACTTTTATTTCTTCCTTAATTTCTCTCTTTTGACCAATTTATCATTCAGGAGTGTGTTGTTTAATCTCCATGTGTTCAAATGGCTAGATTTCTTCCGGTGTTGATTTTAAGCTTTGTTGCATTGTGGTCTGATGGAATGCATGGAATTATTTCAATCTTTTTATATTTGTTGAGGTTTGCTTTGTGCCCCAGAATATGGCTGATTTTGGAGCAGGTTCCATGGGGCACTGAATAGAAAGTACATTCTTTAGTGCTTAGGTGGAATATTCGGTAGATGTCTGTTAGGTCCATTTGATATATGGTATTGATTAATTCAGATGTCTCTCTGTTAAGTCTCTGGCCTGTTGACCTATCTAATGGAGATAGTGGGGTATTGAAGTCCCCTACTATTAATGAGTTGGGGTTAATTTGGGTCTTAAAGTCCTGTAGTATTGTTTTTATGAAGTTGGGTGCACCAGAGTTTGGTGAATATATTTTCATGATTGTAATGTCTTCTTGGTTTATTGTTCTTTCGATCAGAATGAAGTGGCCATTTTTATCTCTTCTGATTAGTTTTAGTTTAAAGTCTATTTTTATTAGTTATTAGAATTGCAATGCCTGCTTTTTTCTTAGCACCATTCACTTGGTATATATATA
>NW_008349068.1:7414227-7441880 GCF_000622305.1 Nannospalax galili | reverse complement strand
CTTTCACCTTAAGGTAGTGCCTGTCCTTGAAAGTGAGATGAGTTTCTTGCACACAACAAAAAGATGGGTTTTGTTTCTTAATCCATTCAACTAGCCTGTGTCTTTTGACTAGGGAGTTCAGTCCATTGATATTTAAAGTTATTAATCGAAGATGTGTATTGAATCCTGTCATTTTTATTAAGAGAAGGAACTCCTGCTATATGTTACAACATGATTAAACTGAGGGTGTTATGCTAAGTAAAATAAGTCAGTTACACAAAGACTAATTGTTCATAATTCTTCTTAGATAAAATATCTAAAATGGTCAAATTCATAGAATCAAACAATGAAATGGACCACTGCTAGGAGCTATGGGGAGAGGGAAATGGACATGACTAACCAAGGGGCATACTGCTGCAATCACAATTTTTAAAAAGAAAGCAATTTCAAGCATTCTGTGTGGGTAAACAGTTTTTGATCACATACTCTGCAGTATGTTAAAAAACAAAACAAAAAAATAGCTTAAATATGAGGAAAAAAATCTTTTCTCCTTTTATTTTATAAAGGCTGTGTACCAACAAAATGCATAAGCAATGACAATGCCTGTGTGATGAATAGATTTCTGAGTCCTAGTTCAAGGTAAAGATGAAACATTTTCCTCTTGTTTAGTAAATGACTTCAAGGTCCTGTCTTAGATTACTTTAAGTTTCTTTCTTTTCACTTACTACAAGTCTTCTAGTTTGTTATGTGTCTTTGTGACAGGCTCTTGCTTTGTAGCCTAACTTGTGATCCCAAATGCTGGGATCACTGGTGTCTGCTGCCATGCCCAGTGCTATGCAGTCACGTTAAAGAGACCTGGTTGATTTAGAAAATGAAAATCTTCACCTTCACTGACAGTTCTCGTTTCATAGCATTGCTCTTAAATAGGTGCGAAAATTCTTGTTAAGTTTGTTCTCAATATAAAATAGGTGATAAAAACCAGAATTTTTCTTTCTAGCAAGAGTCATTAAAGTACAGCTTTAGAGAGTTAAAAGGGAGCAAAAAAAACATAATTGAGTCAAACTGGGTTTGGCTTACATATTTTTTAAAAATCAAAACCAATCAAAATGGTGGCTAATCTCCAAAAGAGGGAGTCCATTCCTGACACTGGGCTTTTTACTTGCTATTTTTACTTGCTAGTCTGTAGTGTCAGGTTGGGGTATTGCCCCCGCCCCAACAGTTTATAGGGTAATTCCATTTAAACACTTTTTAATATATGTATATGCATACATTTTTAGAAACTTTTACAGTAGGTTTCCATATGACTTTTTCAAAAGGCTTTTAGTGTTAGTTGTTCCTCTCCTTCCTCTTTTGACGTTGGTGGCCAGTGAGGTCCCATAGGCCCCCAAACATTATTGGCTATTGTCATTGCTCTTGGTTACCCTCCAGAGCCTGTTCCTGAAGACAACACATACTTGAGTCAGAAATCCAGGTGGTACTGACCTCAAAGCTTCATTCCTACTAACTTTTATAGTGTTAGAAGGTACCATATACACTATCAGAAGAGAAAAGTAATCATAAATCTTTCCTACCTGTGAATGACATGAGCTATAGTTATGACTAACCTGGCAAGATATGCCCATTGGTGCGTTAGTGGCACAAATATTATGGGAGTAATCAAATCTATGATTAGATTTAAGATCCGCTTCACGAGATAGAACCCATGCCTGGAACCATTTATAAAAGCCAAATACCTGTGGCTAGATAGGTCATAGACCTTACAGGAGATCCTACTACTATTATTTTGCTAAACAGACACAGTATTAAACAAACTCTTAATGACCAATCATGATAACCTCATCGGAGAAGCTTCTTTTTGCAGCAGATGGTGGTTGACATAAAGACACACAACTGGTCAATGTGCAGAAAGTAAGAAATGGCAGAGTACTCAGTCATAAATGGGACACCTATATTGCACCCCTTTCCCGAAGGCTCAGGGGTCATTATGAAAGAAGGGCCAAAAATTTGTAAGAGTGTCTCATACAGATGGGACTCTGATGTGCCTGTTGGATGGACCCAACACTCAGGGATATTTGGGGACATAAATCCAACTCCATAGGCCATGTTATATAATAAGAGGGTACATTAAATTGGGCAGCAGGCAGTGGGGGGAAGTGCAGCTAGGGGAGGGGATCTAAATACCATCAAACTATATTGTATGAAAATCACAAATATTCAATAAAAGTCATTTTTTTTTAAAAAAGGACACAAAGTTGGGGGCCTGGTAGGGAGGTGGAGGTGAATTTGAGAGGAGGTTGGGAGGGGATGAATATGATCAAAACATATTGAATGAAATTTAAAGAATTAATAAAAATATTATTTAAAATAGTGGTGAGCCAGGCATGGTGGCACATGCCTGAATCCCAGCCCCCAGGAGGCAGAAGCAGGGGAATCTCTATGAGGTTGAGGCCAGCACTGGATGGTCTGCATAGTTAGTTCCAGATCAGCTGGGGCTACATAGTGAGACCCTGTCTCAAAAAAATAAATAAATAAGACAAAACAAAATACGGTGGTTGATCTGAAAACCTGAAAGTACTCTGTGCTTTTATGAAGACTAGTGTAAATAGGAGATTTATAGGAGTGACACTGATAGAAGCCTACATGTTAAATATTCTATCCTATTTAACTTTAGACTAAGTACATGCATTGGAGGGCCTTGGTTTGACTCTATAGAGTACTCTCAACAGAATAATGCAAATGACAATTCAGAAGGGAAAGGCCAAGTTAATATGCCATCACACAGGGCAGTAGCTGGGACTTCTCTTTCCAGGAGGCAAATGGTGCAGTTTCACAGTGCCAGTGTGAATTTCTCTTAAAAACAGGCATTTTATTCACAAATATTTCTAATTTGGAAAAAAATCTATTTGTGTTTTAGGATCTAGGGAAATGAGTTTTCTAGACCACTAGAAAACCAAAGCCAGAGGTGCTGTTCTGTGACAGCTGAACACTGACTCCTTTGTCTGACTCCCGGCCCCACCCGGGATTAGGGTGTTGCATTGTTCCTGCTCTTTGGTTTAAAAGCAGAAGTAGTGGGCTGAACAATCCCATTAAACAGAAGCATGCAGCTTGCTAGTATGTGACACTTCGTGGAACAGGCCTTGTGTAAAATGGTGGAAAGGCTTTGGCTGGTTCTTTAGCTAAGGCTGTATGTTGCCTGTGATGAAAACAACCTCTGGAAAGTTGGTTTTCGGCTGGGACCCAGAAGCTCAAGATGTTCCCTGTTAACACACACTGTGAAGATCTCTGGCCTTTGTATTGTATTAATATCTACAGTTAAATAATACCTGGTACATGCCTTTATGTGCAAATGTGTTTCTGTAAGTGGTTGTGGGGAGGCATGCTCTCTGCCTATCCATGGTGCACAAGAAATACTACACAAATAACAATATATGCTTAGGAGTGTTCAAAAATTAAATATTGAAGTCATTTATCCCATCATTTAAGATAGAAATCTCACTGGAAGCACATTTCTATGTGAACTTATGCGCTATTACTCCAAAGGAAAATCTGCTGGTGATTTCTGTATAATGTTGGACATGAAATTATTTAACATTTTTAGGGTAGGGGAACCTAAAGGCTCTTAGATATTTTCAGCATAGTTTTTGGTGATTAGTCAAATGCTGTTCCTAGAGGTGCTCTTTCTAGTGATTTCTAAGTCAACCATGCAGTTATTATTTTAACAGAGAAAATAGAATTTCTTTTTATGTATGGAAAAGACTAGTTGAGATTTTAAATTAAATAAGGTATTTAAAGAAATTGAGACTACTGGAAAGCTAGCTACATATCTGGTCTCTCCAAGTAGCCTGGCTGTGAACATACATTGCTTTAACATACCACTAGGGGCTCAGTGCGAGGTCTGGGCAGGCAAGAAAAAGTCTCCCTCAGGAAGGTGGTAATCTCCAGAAGAAGCTGGCATGCTGCCATCTTCAGGGCAAAGGGACAGCCACATTTAGAGGGGTTCACTGTACCTAAGGAAAGAAAGAGTTCTTCATGAGACAAACCAGTAACAAATAAGGAAGCATGGCTTGATGGATCTAGGTTCACACATGCAAATTCAAAGATCACATGCAAGTATTACCTACACAAGCTCAATGACCTGTGCATGGTCCTACACCTTTCTCCTTCCACTTTGCAATTCTATAGCAAGTGCTTCAGTAGTAAAGTAACACATAAGTAGAAGTAAAATGTTCTCCTTACAGTATTATAAAGTATGAAAACACAGCTCCAATGAAACTAGAAGAGCTTTGAATGAAAACAGAAACAAAAATCCTCCATTCAGTAAGATGTAGACTGCATAGACAGTAATGAGCTATGTCTGAAACCATGAAAGTCCTTTCAGTTTATTTTATGAGGAAATATTTGTCTTGGTCTTCTGAGGGCTGGGAAGTTGTTTCAGCTCTAGTTGAGTTTGTGTTTGTGTATCACAGACAAGAGAAAAGATGTCAACTGGTCATTTACCTCACACATTTTGTCCAAGTTCCCCTTTTAGAGAAAAACAGAGCTGTACCAGAATTACGCAAATGTTCTTTTTTGCTCCCCCAAAATACTTGTCTTTTACTTTCTAAGACACTAAATCCACCATGGGCCAACTAACAGATTTTGGTCTAAAGACAGATAATGGCCAAGGAGTGACAGGGCTGATATTCTCTCAGGATTAGTTGTGATATTAGTATTAACATATACCATGAATAAATATTCTGATTACTTGGAAATGTGCTTGTACTATATCTAGTGCAAAATGCAACATAAGGTAAATCACATATAGCAATCTTTAATCAGTGGAGGATCACACATATGTCTTGCATTCCTTAGAGGATATAGGGCTCTAAAAATTACCTAGATATGAAAAACTTAAAGGAAAAAGGAAAAGTAGGCACTGCAATAGGGGCCTGTAATTCCAGCTCCTCAGAAGGTCAAAGCAGGAGGATTGCAAGATCAAGGGCAGCCTGGGTTACATAGGAAGATCCTGTCTGGGGAAAAAAATAATCGAGCAGCAGACATTCAATATAAATTTCTGTATCTGTCTCTTTATTCCCAAGGTCACCATGAGACTCTTCTTAAAAGTCTTGTAGGCAGTGAACTTGACTGTGGTATAGCCTCTCTCCTGACTAATTTCCCATTACAATGAGCAAGGATGGAGTTCTGTGTGGCCCAAACAAAAAGTCGACATGCCAGGCAGAAATGGAACTCTTATGGTCTAGTGCAGACTGTGCTTACAATGACCTATGAAGATGTACCTATTTAAGGTTGTGATGGCTCCCTCTGTTCTGAAGGGCCCCTGACAACCCCAGGGGCCTGCCTTTGGTTGGCTGGCATTCATGGGAGGTTATCCCTAGGCTTAGTGACTGATGGATAGTCCTTCAGTTTTCCTATGGGGCAAGTCCAACCTTGTGAGCCATTCTAAAAAGGCTACATTGCCTTCAGCACGAACTTTCGTCACTGGGCTGAAATACTCATATAGGGATTTTACTATTTTATCAAAAGATATGTCAAGATTTGCTTTGATTTGATAAACTGTGAAAAGGGGGCAAAATAACAGGGGGAATGAAAAACAAAATCCTTGATGCAAAAAGAGAAAGGAGCACAGTGAGAGTTCTATTGATTATCATTTATTTTTGTCCAAAGTTATATTATAACCATTGTTTTACACTTCATGACTGCAAGGATGCAGTAGATTTGGCATCGACTAAGAGAAACCCTTAAATTATAACCAGAGAGCTTGAATTGGACACGACTAGAGAAGGTTAAAAGGAAGATGTCCATCCTATAAAGACTCTGATTCTACAGGTAGAACTGGAATTTCTATTCTACAAAGACCATCCATTGTACACTCACATAAGCATGTACAGTACAGAGCACATATATGTACAAAATGGTACTGTAGACGATATAACAGGAGTCTCTTTTGTCTATAATTCTATGATGACTTCAATAAATACAGCAAAACAGACATTCACAGTTTAAGCAAACTATTTTAATTTCTTATGAATAAAGTAATGTACTTTGATTAAACATTTCAATAGTTTAGTGCTTTGGAAAACATTTCTTATCAGTGTGTGTGTGTGTGTGTGTGTGTGTGTGTGTGTGTGTGTGTGTGTGTGTGTGTGTGTGTGTGTGTGTGTGTGTGTGTGTGTGTGTGTGTTCGTGTGTGTGTTGTAGTTATATGTGCTTATTAGTATGGGCATTTGCACATGTGCAAGTGGGTGCACATTCACATACATGTGCATGCTTGTAGAGGCCCAAGATGGAGGTCAGGTGTCTTTCCTTGATTGTGCTCCACTTAAAAACTTTTTTTTTTTTTTTCAGACCAGCTCTTTCAGTGAACCTGAAGCTCATTAATTCAGCTAGACTTACTGGGCAATGAGATCTAGAAACTTGCCTGTCTCTGCCTCCCCAGTGCTAAGATTACAGGCTCCCACCACTGTTTCTGGCTTTTCACGTGGGTTCTGGCGAGCCAAGCTCAGGTCCTTGTGCTTGTGTGACAGACAGTTTACGACATGAGCCATCTTATAAGCCCATGGAAAGCATTTCTTGTCCAAGTTTATTTTGTCTGATGTTTTCACTTCCAAAAGCAATAATAACACAAACCTAAGGAAACTCCTCCCAGGAAAGTAATTGTTCACAACTGTGTTCTCTCAGAGAGGCGGAGTATGAGTCCATGCATACCAGTAAGAGTCAGAGGCTAAGGGTAATGGCTCTTCCACACTGCCTGCAGCCCTTCCTTTGATCCTTCTACTTTCTCTTCCTGGCTGTGTTGCCTTCTGTCTGCATGGCTGTATGCACATGTTTTATATCCACACACAGGGAGAAGGGGAATGGTCCATGGGAAACATGGGAGGCAGGGAGAGTATGAGAGAAAAGAAGCATTAAGTGCTCCTAAAGCAGAGGTTCTTACAAGCAGGGGCTCTTGTAGTAAAGGGAATCTCCTTACTGTCATCTAAAAAGTCTTCCTCCTCATCTTCCTTTCTCAGCCTCCTCTTGGTCTCCTCATCATAAATGAGGCCCAGCAAGTTGGCAGGGCTCTCGCTCTCTCCATGGCACAGCTCATTCAATCGGATGCCAATTGCCTACCAGGGGAAAGAAAAGAATGAAAAGCACAAAAGAGGTTAGATTCTAAGACAGGATCTCACATGACAAACACGCAGTCAACTAAAGGCTGGGCATGACTGCATGACTGTCAGCATAATCCTCCTCCGTAGCCCATGTGGCCCACCACCATGTTTGCCAATATGGGAACCTAGAAAAAGAAGTGATGATGCTATCTCCAGGGCCACTTGGTCTAAAGACTTGAAGAGAGTGGAATGACTGACTTTTGGGGGAACTTTTTGATTGAATTTTTGTGACTTTTTATACAATATAGTTTGATGCACTTAGACCTGCTCCCCTCGCACCACCTTCCCTCAATGCACCTGCCTAAGTTAATGAACCCTCATATAGGTATAAAATGTGACCTGTAGAGTAAGACTTGTGTCCCCCAAATATCTTTCAGTACTGATCCACTCATTGGGCCCACTAAGAGTCCCAACTCCATTAGACACTGGGAATGATATTTTTTATGCTTATACAAACATTTTCTAGAATATTCATCTAATAAGAGTTCATTTCTTGGGCTGAAGTGATGGCTCAGTGGTTAAGAGCACTGGCTGCTCTTACAGAGGACCCAGGTTTGATTCCCAGGACCCACATGGTGTCTAACAACTGTCTATAACTCCAGTTCCAGAGGATTCAACGTCCTCTTCTGACCTCCGCAAACACTGCATGACATGGGTGCATTTACATACATTCAGGTAATACACTCATACACAAAAAATTAAAAAATAAATACAGTATTTTTTAAAAGTTCATTTGTTTTGTAGGTCTGATATAAGGGAGCAGTCAGGTTTTGTGTGTGTGTGTGTGTGTGTGTGTGTGCACATGTGTGTGTGTGTGGTGTATAAGTATATGTGTATGGTGTATGAAAGTGTGTGTGTGGTGTATGAGTGTGTGTGGGATATGAATGTGTGTGTGGTGTATGAGTGTGTGTGTCGGGGGGGTTATGCACACACGTGCTCTTGTGCAAGTGTGAAAGGAGAATGTGCAAGTTCAAAGGAGAATGCTCTACTGTGCATCATTCTCAACCTTAGTCCCTGAAACAAGGTCTCTCTTTGAATCTTGAGCTAAGTTGGTGGCCAGCAAGCCCCATCAATCTTCCTGTCTCCATCTCCTCCCCATAGTGCTGGAGTTATAGGCAAGAGTGGCCACACTAGGCCTTTTAGGTGGGTCATAGGGATTTAAATTCAGGTCCCCATGTTTGTACAGAAAGTGTTCTTACCTACTGAGCCATCTCCCATCTGGCACATAGTGATTTTTAATGGGGGGATTTTACTGCAGTCAAAATAAAAAAGCATCACTCCATAGAATACTTCTGATTATGCTATTTTACAAGAATGCCAGTGCCATGCTAATGAGTTTGGAAGTTGGCAAGAGTTCCATTAGTGTGATTTTATTTATATTACCCTTATTATGCACTTATTGGTGTCTATAGACCTTTTACCCACTCCCAAGATATTCTATAAGTTACTAAGAAATGTTAACTGCTCTTCTGGAAGAGTACATAACAACCACATTAGAAACCAGACTTTTTAATAACTTGGCACATTGACAGTGTTAGCTTTCCCATAGTATACACAGAATCAATACCCTTGCTATTGGTGCTTCTGAATCATCAAGCACTGTTCCATGATTTATTAAAAGGAATTTTCTATAGAAGAAAGGGCAAAAATACTACCTCTATCCAATTCCTTTTGTTTCCCAACTATGCAGACTATGCAGCAGTGGAAGGAAAGACACAGGCTTGGGAAGGAGTCAGGAGAAATGCTAAATGGAGGACTAAGCTTGGGGTCTGACAGCTTCATGCTATGTGCATTGCTAAGACAAAAAGCCCAGCTCATTTTCTTCTTTCTTCCTGCACCATACTTTTCAAATATTTAGCAAGTTTACAAAACCCTGGGCATGCAAGGAATTAGACTCACTACTGGAAACCAACATGTACCCACTAGCAAACATGCCAAGTACATCCAGAATATTTTCTATAAAAAGCACAACTGTTTTGAAAATGCTAAAATTCTGGAAATAAAAAGGTCTCCTTAAAATGTGGAATTGGTTGATAAGCAATAAACCAGGAAGCAAAACCTCTAATGAGAAGGTAGTATAAAAATGTATCACAGTAGCCTCAGATTTTAGTTGCTAACAAGTAAGACAAAGTCACAGCAACACCAAAAGAAAAAGTCCGCCTCCTGAGGTTGAAACATGTAATTTTGGGTCTGGAGCAGTGCCAGCCAGCTGAATATGAGACACAAAGGAGTAATTTTTTATATTGATCCTTCTGGGATACTGTAACTAAACATTTTAAATTAAACCCATGGTTTATAAAGTTGAAAGGATTTTTAAAAAAATGAACTTTCCTGAGATAACACTAAATATCTATATAGTAATCTATAGTTCTACTTCTCAGGCAAACGTGGAAGAATGCCTTAAGGATATGTAATTCTTTTCTTCCTCCATTTATGAAAAATTTCTAAAGTGAGGTAATTTGTAAGGTATTAAATAAAACACAAAGCTAAATGAGCTGTCAGAGTACACCAGTACCTTTGTTACATGTACACCAGTACCTTTGTACATTATAAATGCACTTCCGGAAAGATCACAACCAAATCAGAAAGTTAGAGCAGTCAAGAGACTAGTTGAAGGCTGTGAACTTAATTCAAACTTGTGCCCATTTCCCTAATACACTCAGAGTCTCTATGAGAGGTAATAACATTAAAATAACATGTGAAGACACTGAACACAGTTAACTAGTTCAGAAGATAAACAACAGATTCAGTTCAAAGACTCAGATACCTCATTACTGCAACTTGGAGGAATTATTGTGTTGGCTGACAGAGAGTAGAGAGAGTAGATATTCATTTGGAGGGTCCTAAAAGTTTCTATGTTTTGGGAAATGCATCAGGCATTCAAGGACTGGCCAGGAAGACGTGTAATTGAAGCATAATTTCATAAGAGGCGATAAATATGGAGGAAGGCTGGAAAGGTCCCTTGGAACTGGCTAACCTAATGAGCCATCTGAGGGGCAATGTGCTGGCTGCTCAGGAAGGCAGTGAAAAGACATGGAGTGTGCCTTAAAAATTATCTAGTTATCTGTTGGTGCAAAGGCTTAAGATAAATATGCTTAGGTGCACGAACTCATTCAACTTCACCATCCATAATCTTAGAAATGGTTTAAAGAAAGATTAGACAATGATGCCAAACCAAGCTATTGAGTCAATGGGAGTATTTTCTCCAAACCACTCAACCAGTGTTTTTTAGAGTGAATCAGAGGGGTCAAGTCTGGAGGCAGAGAAAACAGTGTGCATATCCTGTTATGGATGGTGTCCTTTGGAGATGACCTGACCAGCAGTGCGCAAGATGGGTTAGATGAGGTGTGGCTGTGGGGATGCGACTAGATGGAAAATAATCATTGAGATAGGGGAGTCATGAAGAGTAGGCCTATGAGACTGTGTGACAAGGAAGAGGTAGAGTCAGCAGGAGATTTCAAATATGCTCAAAGGTGGGCGTGTCAAATGATGGTGTATACTAGTCAGAACAGAAGCTCAGAGATGAATGGAGATGGGTGTGTATTTAGGAAGAAGAGTTTTATTTTGGTCAGAATAACTTAAAAGATATGACAAAATGCTTCCAAAATGAAGTGAGTAATATTGTTCTGGGATCTGAAAAGTGCTCTTGACTGGGCAGTCTGTGCCACTGTCACATAGCACTCACTGGACACACAGGAACAGTGTGACCCTGAGGAAGATCACATAGGAAGACATTACAAGAGCTCTCAGCCAATCTCTATATACAGAGAAAGGAGGTGAGGGCAAGGGGAGGGGACACTCTTCAAATGAGGTAGGGAGTCTACGCAGGGTCAGAATGTCTCTGCATAAAGAAGAAACTGGTCACTTTTTTCTTCAAACCCACATCAACTGGGAAATCAAAACTGCTCAAACTTTTAGGAATAAGGGTAAATAAAAGAATAAAGAAAGGGATTTTACCATGAGAGGCCTGAAAAGAGTAATTGCTACTGACAGTATTTTTAATATTATTTTTGGCAGGAAATAAAGGCATTATTGGAAAGGGAAAATAAAGTTAACAACCAGAAAAGTGGCTTGATAATCTACCTTAGTGACCTCAAATCTCATTTCTTATTGTCTAAGATCTCAGCTTTGATCTATCTCTGGCAAGGGAGTCACCCCTAGTTTCACAAAGGTTCTGACACTCATCTGTGGGAGAATGGGAGACAAGGGGAGGATGAAATAAAAACCCTGGGAGTCCAGACGGCACTGGGTGTGAGGACCCTTTGCTTGGGAGAATTTTGCATTCTGAAAGAGGAAGACTTGAAGAGTAGTGTGGAGGGCAGCTTCGTTAGTGTTTCAATAGAACCTGCCTCTCTTATAGACACTCCTAATTAAAATAGGATGAAAATAACTCTATTATATGCCACTATAAAGGTGGTAAAGCATGAAGAATATTAGAGTTGGAATAACATTAATATAGTTATAGTACAAGAATTATCATTTGAAGATTTTTAAATAGTGGCCCATAAATTGCTGAAGTTAAAAGCAATTTTACTGATTATTGGAAAATTATTGTTTTTACTAAATTTAATTTAGTTAAATTAATATTATTATTAAATTGGTCTGTTTTTGTTCCTCTAAGTAGTAGACTTTCAAATGCAAATGGTCACCAGTAATACATCTTTTTTGTGCCTTAATATGTTTAATCAATCAATTCAGGCCTCACACATTCCATTCCTCTGTTTTTTATACAAGGGCGCACATAAAGAGGTAAATCTTCTTGGGGAGCATTCTGTGAAATCCCTAAATTTATCATACAATTGATTATTTGTTGTACTGAAGACTCATGGGTTTGGTATTAAACTATAATTGTCTTTTTTTGCTTCAACTAAAAGAAAAAAAAAAAAAAGAATCTGGGTTCCTTCCTCCGGCAAATTGCACATACCTGACAAATGTGTTTGTAAGTTATTGCAAGAATTCTCAAATGTATTTTTTAAGATTTTATTTTTATTTTAAATTATGTATATATTTTACATGTCTGTGTGTGGGCATATGCACATGTGAGTACAGTGTCTGTGGAAGCCAGAGGGGGTGTAAGATCTTTGGAGCTGGATTTACAACAGTTGTGATCCACCAGACATGGTTGTTGGGAACTGAACTTGGGTCCTCTGGAAAAGCAGTACATGTTATTAACCACTGAGGCTTTACTCCAGTCCCTCCAAATGTATTACACTTCTGTCCTCTTTAATGTTATTAATAAGATAATGATTCATGCAGCAAAAACTCTTCAAATAAAATAACAGCAGTATTAGTTATTTATAAATGATAGCTTTTGTTTATTTGTTTGTTTGTATGTTTTGGCCTGAGAGGAAATACAGTAATTAAAAGTTACTCTATCTTCTGAAAAGATTGAAAGGATTGAAGAAAAACATTATATATCTCCACTTTCTTCAGAGTAAGATTGTCCAAAAATACTTGGGCTCTTGTGGAAAATGAGAAGACTTCTCACCATGAGTGGGGTGAATGGTTCAAACATGATCTGAGATAGAAGATAAAGGAAGTTAAAAATAGGAAAGATCTTCAGTCTGCTTGCTTTCATGTGGAAAATTAAAATTTCAATCTGATTATTTTACTTTGATAGTACCAAATTCAGTCATTCTTTTCAAAAAAGAAATGTTATGCCATATTTTAATAACAAGAACACTAAATTTGAAAGAACAAGACTTGGTTTTATAAATATGTTTAGTGAGAAAGCTTGGGCTATAGCTTGGTTATCGTCTAACAGAGGGGAGGCCATATCACAAACTTTAGGATGAAAATGTACAGGGATTTGGGGTGAAGTCTCAGCAAGAGGTTCATGCACGATTTGATTGAAGAGCACAGCACAAAGAATAACACATCCTCCAACTGTCTGACCTACATTTCCAGTAACCTTGTTTCCATATTTCTGTCTTTAACATCTTATTACAGTATTGTAATCATCCTGTAAACACATGCTTTATAGATTATTTAAAAGGTCCCATGAAGATGGAGTTTAGGGATAGCTCACCCCCAGGGTCCCCCATCTCAGCTATGCTTCCTCTACCAATCCTGCACATCACACTTCCAACATTTCTCTTTAGCACAGTTACCAAGCAAATTAGAGCCATCTATCTCCTAGGAAAATAGGTTTTATTGGAGCTCTGTACAAAGGCCAATGAAAACCTTCAAAGAGAGAAAATAAATACCCTATACTCCCAAAATATCCACAAAGTGGCAGAGTAGCAATTAATGTGATGATTTTGAATGTCAGGACAGATTCAAACAAAAGTGACAAGATTCAGATGGAGTTACAGTATGAGCAGGGTGTGGGAAAGATAAGGATTTTTTTTTTCAAATAAAAAGAATACTGTGGCAACCAAAAATATAAAGATTTATGTTTTTAACATCCTCTAAGAGAGACAATGGTGACTGTTTATCATTTGTTAATTAATAGTAAAATTTGTAGACAATATAGCCTCAGCAGGGTCATAAATGCACTTTATCTTCTCTAAATATTGATGACAAAAAAAACCAACTCTGGGATACAAACTGCCTTAATTAGAAGGAATGAACAACTCACATGAAGATCTGAAGTTTGGTACTCACATGTCATCAAGTTCAATAATTTGTATGTATTTATTATATTCCATTATAATTTTATCTATACATAGCAGAATAGTTATTAATATTTACTTATTTATATATTATGTGTGTATGTTTTGATATACTGATTAGGCCAGGCTGGTGATCCAGAGATCCACCTGTCTGCCTCTGCAGCGTTGGGATTACAAGTGTGCACCATCATGTTTGGCTTTTATTATTTTTATTTTATGTGTATGAGTATGTAAGTGCACCTGTGTCATACAATGCCCACGGAAGTCAGAAGAGGGTGTTGGATCCCCTGGATCTGGAGTTATGGATGGTTATTAACTACCATGTGAGTGCTGGGAAGTGAACTTGGGTCTTCTGAAAGGGTAGCCAGGGCTCTTAACCACTGAGCCATCTCTCTAGCCACACGGATTTTTAAAAATGTGAGTTTGGGGGGTTGAACTCAAGTCTTCATGCTTAAGCAAGCACTTTACCAAGTGAACTATTATCCAAGCCCCAGTTATTCTTGTTTTAGCAGTCTGTCTAAAAATGGATTAAATCAATTATTCCACACTGAGTGAATAGATAAACAAGGAATTATACAATAAAAAAAAAGTCAAGATTTCAATGAAAAATGTAGGAATGACGTTTATAAGATGGACAAAATCTGGACTACTGCCCTATAATTAACCTTGCAACCAAAAAGCTATTGCAAACAAACTCAGTAAACCACGTGTTCTTGTAATCTAGGCACTTGACCTTGCTCCCTTGGAACCTAAATCTGCCTCTCCACCCAAGATAGTGAATGAATGTGGGTGTGCTTGGGAATTCACAAATCAAAGTGCTGAAAGGCAGTGTGTCACAATGAAGACTGAGAAGAATGCCTGACATTATATGTATGAGATGTTTCAGGCCCAGGGAGAAGGACGAGATTGATAGGACTAGGGTGGATTCAAGTTTGTAGTTCCCCTAAACTGAAGCCGGAGAAATAGTTTTGAATAAAAGTGTGGGTTAGGTCTGACTTAGCAGCACACTTCCAGGAGACATTTGCAGGAATGGTTGCCCTCCATGTTCAGGCCTACTTTTAAGAGGTTGTTTATTCAAGCATAACTGTAATGTGGTATAGTAATGATGCAGGGAAAGCAGCTCAGAATTTAGGTTCAGTGTCTTTAGTCTCTAGTCTAGTGAAGATTCATCTCTAACTTAGGAATCTTAACACAATGCCATGTACATGATGACAGGCTTTTAATAATGTATTTTCTTTCCTGTGCTCCTATGACTGGTGAATCTGTGTATCTCATGATATACATTTCAGTTACACTGCCTGGTTTGTGTAAACGCCTGTGTTTAATGTTAAATCCAAGGATAACTAATGTAGAAAAAGTATACTGGCTTATTTTAAAAAGCTGAATATTACATGAGGGAAAATCGTGTATAAATTGTACAATAGACTCCTGAAGAAGGCAATGCCAAGCCCTAATCACGAATGCTAGCATTGATAAAGAGTGCCGTCTGGTATCTAGGAAACATACTTCATATATTTTATATAAGATGTTTATGTAAGGCAGTTTAAAGGAAAGCCATAAAAGAAAGAAAGATCGATAAATTCATTCTTATGGACAGACCACAGATAAACTGGATCTGGTTCATGTCCTCTGAATCAATTTGCAAAGAAGATGTGTCCAAGACTAGAAGAAGAAAAATCCCATTAGTGGCATTAGTAGATGCACTCAGCTGAAATACTGAAGGAAATAATGCCAGTAACTTCAAGCACTCTGAGGATAAAGGGATCTATGGAAATCTTTGTGTACATTCAAGTCTCCCTGCTTAACATTAACATAAAAACCCAGTCTTCTTGAATTTCATTTTATTCCTCACCTTTTCCCTTCTTATAGTGAGAACATTAGAATTATAAGGGCCAATCTTATCATCATCATCATCATCATCATCATCATCATCATCATCATTAGTTTTTTGAAACAGAGTTTCACAATGTAGCTTCAGCTGGCCTGGAACTTGTGATGTAGACCATGCCAGGCTGGCCTCCATTTCACAATGATCTACCTACCTCTGCCTCCTGAGTGCTGGGGTTAACAATGTGTGTCACCTGCCCAGCTTATTGGAATTCTTAAAGCAAAGCAGAGTCATTCATTTCTTAGGTATTCACTTATTCATATGCATATTTTGTGTGTGTGCATGGGTGAGGGTCATCAAAGGCTTTCAGGTAATTAAGAGATAGCAGGTCAACAAAAGAAAAATATTTTATTCAGAAATTCAGGGGAAGAGGCTCATGAGGTCCAACTGAGGGCAGTTAATGGGTGGTGGCTGAAGGGCATTATTTTCTTCAGTGGTGTAGTTCTGGCAAGTTGTCCACACTCTAGTAAATAATCCCCTCACACTCACGATTGTGTAAGCAACCGCAATTAGACTCACTGAGTCAGTAATAACAAAATCCATCAAATTAAGAGGGAACTTGTTGCGAAGAGTTTCAGTGGGAGGGAGGTGAAAGAGGGTAATGAGAAAGGCATGGAAATGACCAAAACTTCAGTATGTGCATGTATGAAACGGTCAAAGAAGAGAAATTTAAAATTTTAAAACAAAATTGGAAAAAAAATCATGTTTTAGGATATAAAGTTTTTTTTTTTACAATGACTTGATCACAGAAATGATTTTTGAATTAAGTAATTAAAGCAAAGTGCTAGAATATAAGATGGGAGATGAAATGTTGCCTCCCCTTATATGGAAACTCTGGCAAGCTGCTTTACCTGCATAAACTTCAATGTCCTTAACTATAAAACAAAAATAGTAATATTTAACCTCACAGACTTATTGAGATGATTAAATGGTTAATTTTCCCCCAATGTGGTTCATTCAGTGCCTGGAATATAACAAACATTCAATAAATTTTCTCTAAAACAATTTCATTAAAAGAAACTTCTTCCTTTCACTCAAATGTCTTAAGTTTTATAGAAGAAAATCAAAAGCTCACATCTCCCCATTGGTAGAAGAGCTTGGCAGCGTTCCACTGGAGTTTCTGGTTCCGCTTGTTGCCCACGATGGGAGACCGGCCCCGGGAAAGGCCTTTCTTGGTGATGTTCACATGGTGCCCTTTCATCCACTCTGGCCAGTTGCCACGATTGCAGCGGTGAACAAAACGGGCACATTCCAGGAACAAGGCTGCTCTGGCTACCACAGGAGCTTCCTGAGCAGGGTTGATAAGGACAGAATAATGTGGGATTAATAAACAATTTCATAAGGTAGGTCTCATTTGAAATGATTATGTATTTCTTGGTCTATATTAGTCTTGATATTTTAATTTAGCTTGGCCATGTTGCTCAGCAGAGGAATCTGGAAAATGAAGCACAAAGGCAAACTTGGATACCGAGGAATTAGATGTTCTAAGAGGTCCCTTGTGCTACCTTCACCTTCTCAGTTCTTAACTACATGCTTCCATTTCGTATACTTACCGGGAACTAGGATTTGAATGTAAGTGTGAAAAAGCTTAAAATAATCAAAAACTTAAAATATGAAGCTTTAAAAACACTAACATTTTAGCATGAATAAATAAATATTCTATTTCTAGAATGAATCTTATTTAAATCCTGGGTGTTGTGATGCCAGACCTAACTACTCTGTTATCTATGATCAAGTAGATACTTCAGGAGATAAAACTGTTACTTGCACACTCTAATAGGAACAGGAAGACTTTGTTGAGTTTTTTTCCTCTGAAAACCAGACCAAATTCTAATTAATAAGCATCATTTGAGTTGAAAATATTTGACAAAGAGGAAAACATTTAATTGATAAATGAGAAACAGTACTTTTTTTCTAGGAAAACAACACAGGATTCCCTCTCGTCATGCACTGGTGTATTTGAAAACAATAAAAGCAGCAGTTTGATATCCAGAAACCAGAAAAATGAGATACTCTACTGAACTCTTTAAAATCTAGCATACATTTGGAGAAAGAGGAAGAAGGAAAAGAGGAGGAGGAGGAGGAGGAAGAAGAGGAGGAGGAGGAAGAAGGGAGGACGAGGCCATCAGTAGGTCATAGGAAAAATATAAAGTATTACATTTCATTTTTATTTTTGCCAACTTTTTAATATCACAATGCTGCCATCACCTTCGGGTTATTACTAATCATAAGCTATTCAGTAATGATAGATTTTCAGATTGAAGAAATTTTCATCATTTCACACAATAATGTTCAGAACAACTTACTGACATATAATGTTAAAATAGGTGTTATGTAGAGAAATTTATGTCACAGTTAGCTTTTACAAATTATAATAACACTCTCATCTAGAAATATCCTCATTTTAAGAGTTTTTAAAAATAGATCATAATTTTCCCACTATCACAGACTGGGAAGGCAAACACACAGTATCCAGCATGATGCTCTTCAACACTTGGATATATACTATTTTATTTATTATTTTTATTTTATGTGTATGCATGTATTGCTTGCATGTAGGTAAGTGCACCCATGTTGTGCAATGCCCGTTGGAGGTCAGAAGAGGCTATCGGATCCCTTGGGACTGGAGCTACAGACAGTTGTTAGCTGCCATATGGGTGCTGGGATTTGGACCCGGGTCTTCTGCAAGAACAACCAGTGTTCTTAACCTCTGAACCATCTCTTCAGCCCCAATTTATACTCTTGTAAATCTTAGCAAAAGATGATTTTTAAAACATAGGTGAAAATTACTAAAAATAGAACATCAGTCAATACGAAAAAATTTAAAACACACACCACAAGCATTTTGCCATTCAGACTTCATTATGGGTTCTACCACCTTGGTCATTTAATGAATAAAGATGCTCAGCCTCTGTGATTTGGTTTGCCTCTCTTTCCATTCCCTTCTCAGGTGCTGTACAATCCAATCACCTCAAACAAGCACCAGTCTTCCAAATGCAGCGTCTTATGTATGTGGTTTCCATGACTTGCATCCTTTCCACTTCTCTGCACTTGGTAAATTTCCACCTTCAAGATGTAGCTAGTTATCTCCTTTGAAAAGCCTTCCTTACTCCATGCTCTTTAGGCAGAGTTGCTTACTTTCTATTTTGATTACTACAGTATCTCAAAGGCCAGATGATTAAAGTAAATTGCCATTTCCTTGTTGTCTATACCTGAAATGTGGGCATTAAGAATCCTATAAACTTAATTTAAAAAAATTTAAAATAATGTAGCTAATGCACTGCAAAAATTCCAGTAAGAAACACACTTACGAGGGGTTTGAGTTTGTGAAATACATTATTATAAGACAAAAGTTAATATATAAGAATAGGCAATATACAAGCTAAACGATGTTTTGAGAACTGTCGTTAATACAAGAGTCACAATGATAAAAATGGGGATGGGACCCAAGACTTGGAAACAGGTTACAGGAGTAGTGCATTTTATGTTGCCAAGAATCTGCATCAAGCACATGAATACTGAGATGACACTGCGCACAGTCTAAATATCTACACTGCTTCTTGTGTTCAGAGTTTCCGGAGCATATGAGATATACTAGTCTGCATTTGAAAATGGCTGAGACATTTGTCTCTAGAAAATGAATACCAGTCTGTAGGGCAAGGTCATCACTGCAAATTTATTTTTGCTTTCTACATTATGACACATTGTCAACATAGAGCAATATGAATTCAGTGCTTAATGATGGGAGACAGAAATGACACCACTTCAATACCACTGTATAGTGGGCAAACCTTGGCTCTTACATGACTGAATGTGAAACTTAACTAGGGCCATGCAGAGTCATTTCATTGCCCCTAACTATTAGATGGCAACTGAGAGGTTGAAAAATAGATGGAAGGAGGTATGTGAGGATGTATAAGAAGTTTGAGGAAATTTTAATTGAAAAGAAATTTCAATTCTCTGGCCTCAAAAACTTAACATAAAACTCAGCTGTTAGCAGCACATAGTAATTTGAGTCTAAGTTTGGAAATGCGTTTGAGACTAATATGAAGATAACTCTCACGATTACACAATACAGCATGAAGAGAGTGCTGGAAATTATTTGACCCATTCTAAATCCAGTATCATTGGGAGATGTTACTGCTTGCATGAAGGAATGATGTCACAGAGTTATTCAAATATTGGCCTTTTATAGTAACCCTTCCGATCCTAATAGATGGAGGCAGGCTTGAGAATTTTATTTTCAAGATGATGTGCATTATGCCAGTTTTTGGAGCATCATGTTGTGCCTATTAACATAGAGGAAACTTGAGGAGATGCTGAGGTATATCACTAAGGACACTACTATGCATTGTAGTAGAAGATGCTAAGCAACAAGAATTAAGTTCATAATGTGCATGCAACAGCATCCAAGGTATTTTGTGTATGGCTGTGATGAATTTTTAAAGTACCTTTTAAATTGTAATTTTGTAAAGATTTGGGGGGGCAGGATTATGGAATATTTGGGACAGAGGATTCTTCCTGGACATAAAGGAAAGTCATCAATATTCGTCTTTTGATGGAGCTTACCTCTTATAGCTCAGTGCAATCTACAGAAGCAGCAAAAGATGGAGGGATGACAGAATGGAGAAGGATGGTTTCATATCACAGAGAAACACATCACAGAGAAAATGAATCCAGAGAATGCTGCATGGCTGAAAAGAATCACCAAGCATCAAAGGCACAGTTATGATGATATGAAAACGGGAGCTGACAGCACTGGCCTGCCACAGGAAGTGCGACTGGTAGTCCTGAAACATAGCACAATGTCTTCTTTCTTACTAGTCTATCTGTCCAGATCACTTTTTAGTAACTATAACAACACAGAGCTGTTTCTATTCCATAATGCCACAACTTAATAGTTTACATACATGTAAGAATAAATTTTGACTGGGAAAACAAAACATATTAGGTTAAATGATATTAATTAGAATCTCTAAATTTAAAGGTTAATAAAGGTCAAATATCAGAAATTTCAAATAATTCACTTGCTTGAATAGAAGGTGTGCACTACACTCTCTGATGGCTACAGAGTTGCTCAGTGTAAGTCATTAAAATCATGAGACTAGCATTATGCAGTTTGAATTTCTGGAACATTGCAACTAGAAAACTTCAAGTGTCCAGCTACTTAATTTTTTTACTATATTCTTCTGTACTTTATGATAGTTATAGATATTGAATGTTTCCTTTGTGAAAGTGAGGCAGAGAATTGAGACACTAATCCAAACAGCTGTGCTACCTTTTGGCTGGGGACCTAAAAATATATTACCAAGACACAACAGTTAATTGGAGGGTATAATTGCAATATATTCCTCTCCCTGAAGGACTATATCTGAGCTTGTTACATGAGAAGTAACCCCAACTGATCCTGAAAATTTTATATAACACCAGACAGGAATGAACTGTTTTTGAAGACTAAATATCTTATGTTGGTCCCTGGGGAATTATATAATTTTTATTGACTTACAATAAAATACAAAGGGTGTGTTGGTGTGAAATAACTGTTTGTTTAAAACCAATGGGAATAAGCAGCTTTTGCAGGTCTCAGTATATGTTGGAACCTTTTAGCCAGAGGGCATATACATCTGAGTCAGTATTTATTACCTAGCTGGTATTGAATTCTCTTCCTGACTGAGATTTCTGAGTAACAAGACACATAAACTGACAGGCTGCCTTTGCCTCCTTCAACAGGAGCTGGGGCAGGCTGGGACAGGCTTGATTGTGTAACACATGATCTGGATGGCTGGTTATTGTCACATTTGCTCAGACCCTGGTTATGTTTTGGGTAATTTTTTAAAAACCAAAATGAGGTCTTCTGTTTCTGACAGTATGATGGATTAGGTGTAAAAAAAACTTCCTTTGTTTTAAAACATCTAAAAATGCTGGACAAAGTACCCAATTTTTTTTGTTTGTTTGTTTTTATTTTCATTTCTAAAGTGAGATGGAAGGCCTCTGAAGAGTATAAAGTTCTGGGGTGGGGGTGGGGTGAGCTAGCATGGAAATATTTGCATTGAGTATTTTTCCTGGCTATAGAGAGATAGAATGGGTTTTTAATGGTCCATAAGTTAAATATATAGGCTTAAGCAGGTAGGAGTTAGGCCAGACCATCTGGTATGAGGCTAGAATCTCAGATAGGAGCCAATCACAGTGCAGGGATGAATATTGATGATACTCTGCCCTACAGATTTGAAACTACAAGCTGACAGGTTGCCTCTGTCTCTTTCAACCTCTGAACTATCTATAGAAACAACACATATTGTCATTTGGGACCAAGAGACTGCATTCAGTGGTAGAGTTCTCAGGAGCATGTAGGAGGTCCAGATTTGATTTCAAGAATCAGTCAACCAATGAATCTAAAAAAAGTCATTGATATTAATATAAGTGGTAAGAAACGTTAACACATATAACACAATGATCAGACCAAATATAAAAAAGTATATAGAAGATTTGAATGACCCAATGAACAAGCTCAGTTATATATTATATCTTTTGTTTATGTATTTAATACATAATAATATTTCACAGAACCCAACAATTGTAGTATGTACATTTCTTTTCAACCACTCCTGGGACATTTATGAAAACTAATAATACCTTAGGCTATAATGCAAATTCAACATAGAAAAATGGTCAGTGTTTGAGATGATGGATATCCAATTGCACTAATGCTATCATCACATATTGTAGAATGCATTAAAATATCACATAAGCCATAAACATGTACAATTGCCTCAATTTAAAAATAAATGTGTTATGATCATATTCTCCCCTTCTTCAATTCCTCCCAAATGCACCCCATCTTTCTACCCACCCACCTTTGTGCCCTTTATATTTATTTGTTTTTCCCATGGAGTACAATTTGTGTTATCAAAATAATCTTTGAGTGTGGCATAAGCCCTAGAGTGTGGTGGGCCTACTAGGGGCACACCTTTAAAGAAAACTGACTTGACTCTTCATCTCTCAGAAGCTAACACATGCCAACAGCCCCTTAGTTAGGGATGGGACTTCCTGCTGACGTCCCCCTTCCATGCTGGGCTTCTATCTGACTTGATCTTGAGCAGGTCTTGTGCAAATGGTCTATTTTTTAAGGTCTGTCATGAATATGACTTTTAGATTTTTTTCTTAAGATCCACCTAGTTTATAATATGCCTTGCCAATGATAGTAGTTAAAACTTTTTAAAAGATTCAATAATACATGAATAACACTAGAAGTAAAGGAATAATTTGGTAGGTTACTTTTAGTTATTACTAAATATTTCTACCTTTCTCTGGCTCAAAGGAGAATACAGTGTAATTTTGCTTTAATATTCTAATATTTTTTAAAGAATCAAATTTGCATTAATTATTAAATAGTCTTGTGGTGATTAAGCACCAATGTAAATTAGGTTTGTTGTAATGAACCTGGAAGAATGAATTATACCTACACTGGTCACAGGTCTTTTCTCCACAGGAGTCCTGGTTTGGGTTTATTTTTCTTACATGATTATTAGAAACACTCTATTTTGTCCTTAAAACTGTATAAAACTCCTTTTAAAACTTTTACTTATGATGTTAAATAATTTAACATGAAATAAACTTTCTCCATCCACAGAATAGGCAGAGTTCTATGATCCCACTGACAGGCTCATATCCAAGGAACTGATGCTAAAGCCAATCATGATTATTTTCAGTACTATCCATACTAAGAAATTAGAGAAAACAAGAAATTGCCATCTCTACATTCAAAAAATTCTACTGGATAAATTACGTTAGCATATTTCACCTGAAACATACAGGTGAAACAGGTGCTCATTTGAACTCTTTCTTTTTTCTTTTGAATTAGTGGATCATATATATATTTAGAGGTGAAATGGGACCTTTAAAAATATGTCTTTAAAAGGCCAGGATGGTGGCACATGCCTTTAATCCCAGCACTTGGGAGGCAGAGACAGGCAAATCTCTGTGAGTTTGAGGCCAGCCTGGTCTACATAGTGAGTTCCAGATTAGCTGTGGCTCCAGGGAGACCCTGTCTCAAAAAGAGAAAAAAAATTATGACTTTAAAAAAATACATTACATTGGATACATTTATACTAAAGAAAGTTGCTATAAAGAAAAACTGTGTTGGACATAAAAAAACTATCTTGAATTTTGTAGTGATAATAATAAGAGTATTTAAAACAAACAAAACTTCTATATTTGCAAAAAGCACTAAAGTTTCTAGTATTTATTTTATCTAACAATACTTTTCAGTTCTGAAGAAAACTGTTAACTTGAAAAATATCACATTTAAATTTTATTATTAGGAAAATGAAACAACGAAACTATTCTATAACAAAAATTATGTTGTAATACAAATTGAATGCAAGCTGTCCTTAATAGGTGCTGGAGAGATGGCTCAGCATGTAAACACTTGCTGCTTTTGAAGAGCATCTGGGTTCAGTTCCCAGCACCCACATGGTAGCTAACAACCATTTGTAACTCCAGTTCCAGGGGATCTTATGCCCTTTTCTGTTTTCTGTGGATACTGCACATGGGTGCACTTACACACATATAGGCAAAACACTCATACATATAAACAAATAGAAATAAATAATCAAATTTTAAGGAAGCAACAGCACAAAATAATAAGAGAGACGTAGCAGAAAATGTTGGACTATAATATCATTATGAACTCATTACATGTGTTTCCCCTCTTAAATCTTATTTGATGAAGTAGAAGCTACAAATATATCTGTATCTACATATCTGTGCCTGTATCTTGCTTGTCTGCCTCTCTCTCTCTCTCTCTCTCTCTCTCTCTCTCTCTCTCTCTCCCCTCTGATGTATCTTATCTCTCTTCCTATCTTTCTATCATCTACCTATGCCTGTTAAATTATACCTTATTGACTTATGTATGTTTTCTATATTTTCATCTATGTTTCTATATCCATATCTATATTATATACATATATGAATGAAACAGCAAGTGCATTGGAAAACATGAATCCTATTATAAAACAGAGGATTTCTTGAAAGATAAGAAGCAGATGGATTAGCTATTGGGAGAAACCAAATACAGAGGACACAAGAGCTAAACATGCATTTAAAGGACATTAGTAAATAGTCTTGAGCTCTCTATGGACAAATTGCAGTTGTCAACCCATACAAGCGCTGCTTTAATTGAAGCACATAAATCAAGCACAAACACTCTCTTTTCTCACAGTTTTCTTGTTGGAATTTACCCTCAACCATCATTTCTTAGCTAAGAAATGGTGTCCTTGTTTGGGGAAATCACATCCCGGCCTGATCCTTTCTTATAACAAGTAAGACAATGTTAATGTGCCTTATAAGCTGTCAGTAGAATGAAAATTAACATTATTAATCTCAACTCATCCTCTTCTGCCTCTTCTTCTATCACCATTATCATCATGCTTTTATTCAAATTATTGCCTTCTACCTGGTCCATTCTCGTTGCCTGATAACGGACACTACTTGGCTTCGTTAAATCTTGACTCATTCTGACATTTGGGGTTTGGGCTTCAGCACAACTCAGTCTTTTTAATATTTTATTTTTAAATTATTTTTATTTGATGTGTATGAGTGTATTGCCTGCATGTAAGTAGGTGCACCCATCTCATGCAGTGCAAGCAGAGGTCAGAAGAGGGTGTCTGATCCCTTGGAAGTGGAGTTACAGAGGGTTGTTAGCCATCAAAGGAGAGCTCACAATTGAACCTGAGTCCTCTGCAAGAGCAGCCAGTGCTCTTTACCAAGCCATCTCCCCAGCCCCCACAACTCAGTCTTAACCCAGAATAAAGACTCCCAGGTATGAAGTCATCTCCCCCTGCTGCTCCAGGGCCACACATTTGTTCCTTGTATCCAGTCTAATGACAAAATTGCATTGCTTCTCATGCAAGCCCCTCTATCAGTGGACATCTACATGTATCAACACATACCTCTGTACTTTGAGGCTAAAAGACACTGCTTACATGGATCAAAATCCACTTTATTCTATTGCTTACCAGGAAATTTATGAGATTTGGAAGAAAAAACAAGGATAAGTTCCACAAGAAAGGGAGAAATGAGAACCCAGTGATTGTAGCTTTACTTTTAGGTGACATGAAAAAAATTAATTTTCTATTTACTAGATTCTCTTCTAATCCAATAGTAGGAGTCAAGCTCCAGGGGGGAATAGAGTCTATTTATGGCTGGAAACTCCCATATCACACTTCTTTGAAACTAAGGAGGATAGCAGTTGGAATCCAGGTAGGTAGGGAATCATTTCTAATGATAATGAATAAAATTCTCCCATAAGTCTACATGTCAATATTCCTCTTTAAATGGTCTCTATTCAGAAGTTATCATTGATTTATCTTATTTAGATTCTTTTTCAAAGACCCATGGGTGTTTTCTTTGTAATAAGCCCGAGGCCTTTCCACGTCCACCTATCATGTAAATCCTAAAAGCTTTCCACATTGGAACCAATTATGAAAGGTTTCCTGGTTTTCTATCATCAATGAATATTACTAGTGATTCCAGGTACCTGGTGAGTCTCTTTCCCAGTGATAATGCACTTATTAAGGTAGAGTTGTTAACATTTTTGTTTCAATGGGTGAGTTTTGTGAGAAATCAACAAATTTTCTGATATACATGCTAAATTTTGCCTGCAAATATGCTTTTCTTGGGAGAATTTTCACAACTCTCATCCAGTTCTAAAAGAATCTGTGTTGCCAAGTGCTAGGAATCGCTAGATTGGGGGAATGAACACGGTGTGAAGACTTAGAGTTGAAAATATTTTATATTGCCCTATTTATAGATTCATCATGTATTCCTGCAGTAAGGAACATTTTTAAAGAATTAAATTCTTTTTTCAATCATTAAAAGGTATTCACAATGTCTTTTATTGTAGTAGACCATACACGTTTAAGAATATTTTCAATTTATCAAGAGATAGATACTCATTTTGATTTATTTAAATAATCACTTGACAGAGAAAGCATATGGTGTTGCTAAAACAGTCTTGAATGGAATAAGAAGATTCTGTTCTCATTCCAGTTTTAGCATCATTTAACATATGACCTTGAGCAAAGTCACCTCAGCTCTCAGAGCTTTGCTATCTCTGCTGGAAGATGCATGGATGAAGGAAGTGAGTTACTGGACAGTGTCCCTACAATTACAGAATAGATAGTTAAGTAAAGACCTACGTTTCTGCTTAGAAAGTGAGGGATAGGTTGTTTGTCCTGCCCAGCTTTCTGCCTTTAGACAGGCTTTTCATTGTTCTTGTCATTTACTAGGCACCAGCCCCAGCTCTCCTGAAGACCTGTGCTCCCTTTAACTTCCATTCTCTGTAGCATACATGAACACACACACTGAAAGTTTTGAAATAAGAAACATTTTCAAAGGCCAATGTCCAAAAACAGGAAATTGACTGAAATTCTTATATAACAAATTGTTATTTAAGGTGATCGAAGGTATTTTTCAGGCTAAAGTGAGTTTACATAGCTCACTAGTCACTAAATAGCATCAGAGCAAAACCTATAAATATCAGAGAAATTTTATGAATTTCAGTCTAAGGTTTGGATGATTTTCCAAGGTAAAATATTAGCGACCCATGGTCAATTATTTGTGTTTCATAAAACTTAGAAAGAAGTCATTTGCTACTGATGAGCTTAATTTTTGTTATATTTAAAAAGTCCATTTTTAAGGTTTTTAAAATGAAAACAAAGGACCTTTGTTTCTTGATATTCACTGACTGTTTTGTGCCCAGTGTTTATATGGTATATGAAGAGTTTATAAAACAGACAGTAAATAAAGGAAATGAAAAGGTTAAGTTCAAAAGCAACATATGGGATAAATTACCTGACAGAAACACTTTTTAAAATTTATTATTTTTATTTTATGTGTATGAGTGTATTGCCTGCATGTATGTGAGTGCACCCATGTAGTGCAATGCTGCGGAGGTCAGAAGAGGGCTTCGAATTCCCCTGGAACTGGAGTTCAGGATGGTTCTTTTTTTTAAAAAAATAA
>NW_008349068.1:7407357-7413281 GCF_000622305.1 Nannospalax galili | reverse complement strand
TTTTATGTGTATGAATGTATTGCTTGCATGTATGTAAGTGTACCCATGTCATGCAATGCTTACAGAAGTCAGAAGAGGGTGTCGGATCCCTGGAACTGGAGTTAGGACTCCTCTATAAAAGCAACCAGTGCTCTTCACTGCTGAACCATCTCTCTAGTCCCAGAAACATTTTCTTAACAAGATCCATTTTCATATTTTAATGCCTTACGTATGAATGTATTGCTTGCATGTATGTAAGTGTACCCATGTCATGCAATGCTTACAGAAGTCAGAAGAGGGTGTCGGATCCCTGGAACTGGAGTTAGGACTCCTCTATAAAAGCAACCAGTGCTCTTCACTGCTGAACCATCTCTCTAGTCCCAGAAACATTTTCTTAACAAGATCCATTTTCATATTTTAATGCCTTACATTTGTATAATTCTGTACAATGTTCAAAATGCCTACTTTAGTTCATTTCAAATGGTCCTTAGTTTTTCCTTTAATTGATGGATAATAAAACCAGTACTCAGGGAGCTTAAAAAAACTAATGCATGATAAATGCCAAGCTTACTTTATTGAGTGTTAGTATATTTCAAGCACTATGTTGGGGCTACCTTGTGTCTCATTTAAAACTCATACTAGCCTTAGGAGGAAGGTTCAGTAATAGTCATATTACTCTAACCCTTATCCTACAGCTGTTCAGCTAATAAATGCCAGGGTGCTTTTAGCCCAGACGTTCTGACTTTAGAACCCTCTCACATACTTAGAATCATGGTGTCATACATTTGACTTCCCAGTACTTATTAAGTTTTTTCCTTTTCTTCTCTAATCTTAACATTTTTCTTCCTTCTCTTGCCACTAATTCTGATAATACAAAACAACTCAAACAGGCATGGCTGTGGGTAGGATAAGGGAGGCATGCTTCCCTTCTTGGACAGCATGAATTGAAATAAGAGTGGGATAATTCTTCCTGTGACTTACTAGGTCCAAGGCAGCAGCCAAGATGGATGCGTCAGGAATTGTCCCTGGCTCACAGCAGTTTAACAGAAATTGAAAGCGTTTCATGCCTTGTCGAATTGCTCCAAGATTCACCACATTTTTGCTCTTTCCGCCATCTTGGCTGGGAGGAAGGTGGTCATCGAAACTGTGGCAACCTGTAGGGGTTGAGTCATTGCAGAAGAATGAGCAAAACAGATCAAAAAAAGTTTCAAAAATATACCGATATGTTTTCTGTAGTGTTGGCTTGAAAACTTTCTCTCTGTTCTTTGTACCTCTCAAATGCCCACATTGAATACATTTTGACTTGGGGGAATTGTTGTTGCATGACAGTTGAGAATTCAGGGTTTTGCCAAACAACTTAAATGTAGAGTCTGATCACTTTGGAAATGGGTCTCTAACACTGGTGCAAGCTCTTGGCATAGCTCAAAATAAGCACGAAAAAGAAAGTAAGTTTTAGTCAACCTACAAGGTGACACACCAGTAGGGAAAACACTCTCCCTCTCTCAGCATCTATCAATTGCCAATAGATCCTCAGCTCCAACTGGGACTTCCTGCCCACTTCCCCGATTCATGGTGGACTCTCTCTGGCTTGGGTTTGTACAGGTCTTGTACATACTGCCATTAAGTGTTGTGGGTTCATATGCACAATTACACTGTGGTGACCATACAACACAGTTTCCTTGTAGATGTATACCCAAGAGTGCTTGGGAAACAGATTAGACTCGACAAGTCTTTAAATTGTATGAAATTCTTGAATCGATAAAAGTATTTTTAAAAAGCATAAGTTGAATGTTAGTTGAAGAGGGGAGTAAAAAGAAATTAAAGGGATGACAAGAACTCAACTACTTTGTCATCTTTTCCATGAAGAGAATAATCCACAAATGGGAAAGTACATTTTGTCTTTGTCAAGGCAGCTATAATGAAATACCATAGGCCAGCTGACTTTTTTTTTCTGTGTATGAGTGTATTGCCTGGATGTATATAACTGCAACCATGTTGTTCAATGCCTGTGGAGGTCAGAAGAGGGTATCAGATACCTTGGAATTGGTGTTGTAGATGGTTATTAGCTTCCATGTGGGTCTGGGAACCAAACCCAGGTCCTCTGGAAGAGCAGCATGTGCTCTTAACTGTTGAGTCATCTCTTCAACCCCTCCCCCAACCCCCCGCTGACTTTTAAACAACTAACATTTGCTTTTTATAGTTCTGAGGTCTAGAAGTCTGATGTTGGGTTGAAGTTTTGTTATATTCTTTCTGGTTTGACTGTGTCCTCAAACAACCTTTCTTTGTATAAGCACAGAGAGATCTCATCTTTTTCTATTTTCTATGACAGCATTAAAATCTCATCATGAGTGCCTAGAGAGATGGCGCAGTGGTTAAGAGCACTGACTGCAATTGCAGAGAACCTGGGTTTGATTCCCAGTACCCACATGATGACTAACATCCATCTGTAACTCAGATGCCTTCTGACCTCTGCGGGCATTGCATGACACACGTGCACTTACATACATGCAGGCAATACACTCATCACACATGAAATAAAAATAATAAATAAAAATATTTTTTAAAGTCCCATCATGAATATACGACTTTCATGATCTCATCGCAATCTAATCACCTTTCCAAAGCCCTACCTCCAAATGCCACCATACTGTGAATTAGAACTTTGTAATATGAATTTTGGGTGGATGTAAACATGCAATCAGTAGCATATGGAAAAGGTTCATTAAGAATTTCATTCATAAAAGGTTCATTCATCACCCTGAAGGCTTTGGGTTTAAGTTGCAAGTCCAGTGTGCAGAATGAATATGGAAATATGGTCCTAGCACCAGCCAGGTGAATCCAGCCAGCATGGCACATACCTTAGGACATACTTTAGTTTCATTCTCATAAAACTAATACCGCAGCAATGTCACTATAATACTGCTAGTTCTGAACACTAGTGAGCTTGAGAGACACCACAAGGGATGGGAACAGCGTGAAAGAACTGAAATGACAAAGTTGATGAAGACTTGGTTGTCTGGAAGAGCCTAGGATGGTTTTTCCCCTTTTGTATTGGAAATCAAATCACATATTAGACATGTACGCTACAACAGACCCATGCTTCCAGCCAAGGAGGATGTCTGAATGTCTGAAGCCTCATATTGAAAGTCTTGTCTTCTCTAGTCAAATTGTCTTCCTAAAGAGACAATTAAGTGACTAGGATAATTTTTATGATGGAAATAAGCATAACAACACCGCACCTTTGTGAAGAACATATCGTGATAAAGTAAGTGGCAGTGATCCTTTTGACAGAGTTACAAAGATATGAGAGATTTACTTTTTGGTAAAGTTTGATGATGTCTTCATAATGAGATGGGAAAATATTCATTGAGTATGAGCAAGTTAATTGTATGATTTGTTGAAGAGCTAGATCCACAAATTATTAATTAAAACAATCAGCTAGAAATTTGTTAGGAGTTATAATTTTATCTTTTTCCTGCTCAAAAATAAAATGAACGACTTGGATGGAAATATGGAAACGTGAGTCTCTTTAGATGGATAGTCAAAGCACAGTTATAAAGTAGAAAAGATTCAGAATTCAACTTGGTTTGGATTCAGTCTTTTAATTTCTTGGACAAGTGATCGAACTATCCTCTAAGTTGATAAAATAATAAGCTTTATGAAATGAAGACTCTCTAAGAGCTATATCAAAACATATCACAACATTCATTGATGTGAAGATGAACTGGAAAAAGCTAACCAATATAAACCATGTATGTGATGAAAAAACCGATTACGTAATTTTAAGTTCTGTCCACATATTTGCTGAATCCCTTAATAATACTATCTACTACACTGATGGATTTCAAATATGGCCTACCACATTCCATATGAAGCTCTGCATTTTAAAAGCTCTTCATCTGCCTTCAACACAAAGGAAATGGAATTAGGTGGAACTAGAGAAGCTCTCATGGAAGGAAACCTAAAGAAACCAAAGATATTTAGCCAAAAGAGAACAAAAGAGGAAACAGGAAGTAAGAGGTGGTGCAGTATTATGCGTGCCTACTTACGTGTATATGGTTACAAACACCATCTCTAGGTTAATCGATCAATTATGAGCAAATACATATTCAGATTTTAAGGAAAGAGTCCCTAACAATTAAAGCTGCCTGGCTCTGGAACAAGTTGCATTGTAAAGTTACATACTCCCACTCAGTGGAAGTGTGTAGAGGGAGGACGGCCACCTGTCAGCCGTGCAATAAGCAGAATTCCAAAGTAGAGGAGGGGGTGGATAGAAGGTTCTGTGACTCCCAGATTTTAATAAAGGACAGAAGAGAAGAAGAGGCTGTGTCTTATTCTCTGCACATTCAGTGCCCACCAGGGGGTGAGGAACACAATACAGCTTCTGTGAATGTCTTTTCAGTCAGACTCACAATAGAAAAGCTATAGATAGAAATAAAAGACACATATGAGGAACAAAGAAAAAAACACTAGAGATATAAATGACCATTTTTTTAAAGGAGACAATTTCAAATAAAAAATTTCAGAAATAGAAACAAAAGAAAATGGAGGAGTTACTTTAAATACATGAAATCAGATGAAAGCTGAGTGGAATTCTTAGTCAATGTGACACTTACCAAGACGCTTGAAGAAATTCTCCTCCTCCTCTCTCCCGTTTTCCATTCCACTCCCTGGCCCACCTTCAGAAAGCTTGACAGCACTGGTAAACTTGACCTGAGAAGAAAAGGAAAGTCATCAGATATCCACATCCAGAGACATGTCTTGGCTTGCACTAGCCCTAGATTTGATAGATGAATTAGGACATAAAGATGACTTCATTCTTCTGGATTCCACATCTGGTGAGTGTGCTCAGTGTAGTCCATTCCCACGTGCCAAATAAAAGATGTTACTATATAACTGCAGGTGCAAAGGAGGGCCAGGTCAGAGATCAAAAGCTGAATGTAAAAATAATTTAGTGAACAAAAGATACTTGTAATGCTTTATTCGGATAAAATTCAAGCTCAAAGCCACATTCATCCTGATGAATACAACTGCAATTGAGAATCAGACCAAGGAGAAAGACAGCCAGACTGACTATTTTAAATTTATAAATCAATTTATACTGTGTACTATAATGGGTACTCTCTCTTAGAATTGAATCTAAGAACTTATTCATGCTAAGCAAGTGCTCTACCAATGAGCTGCACCTCTAGTCCTCTTTTTTGACTTATTTTATGGAGTCAAAGACTCACTAAATTGCTCAGGCTGATCTTGAACTCCCTGTGTAGTCCAGGTTGGCCTGAACTTAAGATCCTGCCCCTTTAGCTCAAGTAGCTTCAAAGTAGCTGGGATTATAGGCTTAGGCAGATCTGGCTTTGTGTTTCCTTTTAAGCATTGATATGTATTCTTGACTTTGGGTTTAGGCCAACAGACCATAAACAACTCAGCACAAAAAGGAAGGTATGAGGCAGGTAGGTTCTAAAACTCAACCGATATTTTAGCAAAAAAGAATGTGGCATAAGAATTCTAAATACATTTCCTAAATGTTCTGTCATCTTGTTATAATCCTTTTTATAATTTCAATATATTGTGGCTAAAACAGACTAAGTAGAACTTGGTGTTAGTAAGATTCAAAAGAAGAATGTCAGCAAATAATACGTGTATAAAGGAATGCAATTCATACTGAAAAGTCGATATACAGGGAACTAAGTCATGAATCCTTCATAGGGAAGATTCTTACAGGGAATAAATTTTGCCAAGAATTAACCTGTCCCAAATCAGATGCTAATGAATCACAGTAGTGTGAAGAACACTTAGAATAGTTATAGTGAGCTTTTGTGTTCTTTTGGATAGGGAAAATGGTTCAGAGAAGGCAGTGAAGAGGATCAATTGGTATATATGTGTATATTAAATGTAAGAAGATTCACTGTAGAATTATTGGATCCTAGGAAAGGCACTTGAGATGT
>NW_008349068.1:7380568-7406911 GCF_000622305.1 Nannospalax galili | reverse complement strand
ATATATACATATGTGTGTGTCATACATCCCCTTATTTTCCTTCTTACAATGGCATACTATGTAAACATTTTAGCTTTCATTGCTTCCAAACTTTCAACTCTTTCTAGGTGCTTAGCATTTCTCAGTCCTGTAATTTTTCAGTCAGTAATCCTATGTTCACTTCCATGCGTAATGTCCTATTTACCTTAGAGCTCTGCCTGATGAAAGACAGGCGATCCACAGAGCTGATGTCCAGGAGGTCTTCTACACCATCTGCCAGGCCCGAGAGGGACGAGCGTTTCAGCCAGTTTCCTAGTTAATAATTTTTTTCAAAATTAAACTGTTATTGTATTTGCCATCAAATGGGTTAAACAAAAATGCTAGCGTGTACTCAGCAAGCAATGTAAGTCGCACAGCTCTGATACAAATAGAAGAAAAACAGGCTGTTTTTAGTATACATGTTTTGAACCAAATTGTTCAGTGTTAGACTATAAAATTGCATGAGCAAGTGAGACCAGGACAAATGAACCTGTTCCCCTCTCCTTCATGGCAGGAAACCACAATCAATCCATGTAGCCTTGACAAGTTTCACTTCTCTCATTAAAGCTGATTCATTTTACCTCCTAAATAGATCTCAGACCTGTCCATTTCTCTGTGTCTCCTGGTTACCCAATCTAAATGTCTATGCCTGGAATACTAGTGAGCTTTCAGTCTGATCTTGCTTACTGACTAACACTCCTGACTAATATGATTCCCATGCAGTTTTGTTTTTATAAAAGTTTACATGCTTGTGTTGTTCTGTTTAACATGACATTTTGACTACATGAGGCTCTAGGATGAAGCACTAAGCTGACTTGCATATCCTCTGGCCTGTTCTACTATACAAGTCAGCCATTGTTCCCCTTAACTGGGTTTTTCATTCCCCTCATCCTGTTCTTAGCTTTGCACACATTACCCCCTGGAGCGTTCTCTTTCTTTCTTCTGTGTTTGGCAGATTTTAATGCCTGTCTTCCTCATCCTCCTCCCCCACTTAGAGGTCAGGCTTCAATGCTGCAAGCTTTCATAGCACTGTGTAATTTTCCTTTCAGAAAATTCATAGTTTACAAATGCACTTAGTTGTATGATTATCTGCTTTCAGTGATAGTGGCTCCTACTACAAATTCAGCAAAGTTGAGGGGCTACGTGTTTTGCACACAACAGTGGCATATGGTAGGCATTTGAGAAATATCTGCAGAAAAAAAAAGAGGGAATGAATGAATGGCAGGATGAAACAGTAGGCCGAGGCTTTATGGCTTGAAAGCTTTCTTTCCAGGTCCCCACCATGCACTGCCTGTTTCTACTATGCATTGATCTGATGACATGGTAATAAGAGAATCCATAAATAAATACAGACATACTTTTACCTATGGGGAGTTTAAGCTTCTTTCGCAGGGAAATTCTGCGGGATCGTGAGCGTGAACGGCGGTCAGAGGTGTTCCCTGAGTGGGCTGTGGTACATTCCGAGGTGTCCTGCTCAGATTGGCTACTGGTGTCACTTGCTGCACTCTGGGATTTGAACATCTTGCGCCAGAAATCTTTCCTTCCCAGATTGCCTCCCTGCATTTGTTCATCACTGTAGATGAGCAGAGTATAGGGTTAAACATCTGACAGCTCAGGGAGATTCTAAATTTATCTCAACCTCCTGGTATGATATTCAGGCACATTGTGCCGAATGATCTCTGATGGGTTGGATGTGAGAAGAGTGGGAGTCAGCATGGGAAGAGGAAGGCCAAGGTTGACTCTGTGCTCGTCCTGAAAATTGTCGTGCTTCAGCCATCAAGTGGAGGTGGTCACTTTTTTCAACTTTAATAAAGAAGGCTAATTATTGCAGATATCCACCTGCAATGTGAGTCATAATGCAGAAGTACTTAAAATGTCAGTAAATATTTAACTTTTTTAAATGCTCCCTGTGGTGTGTGCAGTCTTTTCTACACTTCCTATTCCTTATTGCAATATAATAACTTGACACCCAATAAATTCCCAAAAGTATTTACAGGAATGAATGGATGAGTGACTGAAATGTCATCACTGTGCTCAGGGACTATATCATCCTATGGTCAATTAAATTGAAGAAAGTCAAGTTTAAAAGTAAAAACCTTAATTCAACTCATGAGGTAAGTTGAAACACCTACAAACAGATCTTTGGTTAGGGCAAGTGACCAATAATATGCAGAGTTTCATCTTGGAAGGATAATAATTACAGGAATACTAAAGACATTCCTATGTTTTCTCTCACTAAATTAGCATAGATTAAAGTAAGGGAAAAGAAGCAAGGGCCCATGCCATACTGCCAATGGAGAGATCAAAAGGTTCACTCTTTCTGGAAGGTAATATGGTTATATGGTTTTGAAAGTCTTTCTCAACCCCCTGGACAGAGAAATTCAATTCCCAGGATGTAATCTCAAAGAAAGGATGGGACAGCATACTAAGATCTAAAGAACATGATTGGTTAATGTACAAGTAGAACCAATCTAAATGTTTAAATCTAGGGAGACAGTGGAATAAACTCTGGGGCATCCATATGGTGATGAGCTCTGAAGTCACTAAGATCCTAATTTAGAAGAGGCTGACACAACATTTATTATAGATTGTAAAGTTAAAAGGCAATGAGCAAATGGCTTACCTAGGACATACAAGCTCAGTAATCTTTAAAAAGCACACATGTGATCATGTATCTGGGTGTGAGCTTGAGTGTACATGTCCTAAATTGTTCCCAACACAATGCACAAAATGTTTGCAGAGATTATCTTTATTTTATTTAAAGCACCTTTTCTTCATATGTTTCTGTGCTTTCCATATTTGCCATCTTGAACAACATGTATTACTTAAGTAATTTAGAAAGAAAAGATGGGAGAAAATGCTCTAGTAGTGTGATGACAGTTGTTTATGGGTTTTTAGATAATGATTTGCTTATGCGTTTTAGGGTTCAGCTCTAAATAAACTCAAAATTTTACAGTGTTGCATAAAATAATCATTTTCTGGAGATATTTATGTGTGAATTCAGATTTTTATCATTCAAATGTCATCAGAGTACTAAATAGTTCTTGGTTCTTATGCTAAACTATGGTATTCTGTTTAGGAAGTGGTATACATTTAAACTGGTTTTCTAGAATTGACTTGTTGATACTTATCAGGTAGGTGATCACGGTGTGTGAAGCATTTCTTACCATTAGGGAAGGAAAGGCAGGATAGTGAGATTGTGGATGAGTGCATGGATGAAGAGGGATGGTATCCAGGGAAACTATCATTTATCAACCTCGCCAGTAAACTAGTGTATTGGAGGGAGTGTCAGAAAATGGTCACATCAAATCAATTCTAGTATTAGTGACATGATGTGGCAAGCATTTAAGGAAAAACATTAGGTAAAAAAAGGTAAAAAGGAGGGATGAGAAAAAAACAGACGGTAGAGGAGGAGCCAGGATTATCCAAAGTAACCACCCACCTTCCACTGGGATGGACAAAAGATGCTTGGCATGCTCTCCTCTTTGAATCATGGAAAAGTTCCATATTTGACATTTTTTGACATTCCTCCAAGTAGAAATATTTATGCCAAGGCATATTAAAGCACACAGACACTTGTTAAGTGTTGAGAAATAGATGTTTTCAGAAAAATGAACAAAGAATATTTGGGAATCTAAAAAATCCAAATATCTATTAATTATAGCCAATATTATATAACCTATGTATTGTTTATTTGTTTGTTAATTAATTTATTTATTTATTGTTTTTGGAGCTGAGGACTGAACCCAGGGCCTTGCGCTTGCTAGGCAAGAGCTCTACGACTGAGCTAAATCCCCAACCCCCACTTTTATTTTTGAAATCCAATTTACCTTTACTCATCAGATTACCTCAATCATTGCTAATGTTAATTGGAGGGAAAACAATCCCTCTTTTTAAAATCTTTTAATGAGTTTACTAGGCAACCAAACATGGAACTTGTTTTACCAATTCATTTTTTTTTCCCTTTAGAGCTAAATTTGGATTATTTTTTGGCCACATTTTTGAGTGTTTCCTTAAAGGATAAACTAAGGTTCAGTTTTGATGAAGCAAGTTAAAGGAAACAGAAGTTAAATGATAATCTGACAATTCTGCCCTTTCATTGGTTGAATGTCATTCATTTTTCCTTGAAACATATGTTAACTTGGCACTGTGAGCCAAGCTCCATCTTGGTGCAGCAGTAAGCAAAGATTCACATGGTCTCTGGGCATTGGACTTGACCAACTTTCTCCTTATGTTTCTCTATTTAAAAAGAAGAGTCTCTAAGATTCTGAAGTACTATCAGAGCCATGTGGGCATTGTGTTTTTGAAGATGTTATTTGTTTGTTGCATGCTTTATAAGTGTTGCTTCTCACCTTTAATTTACCCACTTATAAAGAAATTTAATATGTAGAATATTTGGTAGAATTTGTTAGAACAATAATTTAATAATGAATAAAGGCTTTGGGAAGCAAAATAATATGACTAAAATGATGTTCATGTTCAAAATATGAATCACTACACTTCTGTGTAAATAGTTCTCAAAAGAAGAATGAATTCAATGAGCCTTGCGGGAGCTGGGCTGTGCATTCAGTGTCTCCAGTTACCCTCACATCTTCTGTGGATAACTAAAGATGCTTTTGATTTTCATAGTCTGAAAGGTAGCGAAAATCAGAAGATGTTGGAATGGATGGAAGAAGGCCATAGTGCTGTGGAGTTTTGTCTATATTTGTTTCAACTAAAACTCAGCCCTATGGGCTAGTCAGTCTCTCTCTCTCTCTCTCTCTCTCTCTCTCTCTCTCTTTTCTTTTTTAGAAAAAAAGCTTAAAAAGTATCATTGGATATATTGGGAGCCATTTATCCATTTACATTTATTTATTTATTTATTTATTTATTTATTTATTTATTTATTTATTTATGTTTATTTTTATGCGTATGAATGTTTTGCCTGCATGTGTGTAAGTATAACCATGTCCTATAATGCTCATGAAGGGCAGAAGAGGGGGTCAAATTCCCTGGAGCCGTAGCTGCCTGGATACTGGCAAGCAAACCAAGGTTCTCTGAAAGAGCCATAAGTGCTCTTAATCACTGAACTATCTCTCCAGTCTCCCCATTCACCCGCTTAAAAATGTGTTTTTTAAACAAGGAGGTAGATGACACCTCACATACATACTATTTTTCAGGTTTATCTGTAGCATTATACATGAAAGGTGGAGGAGAGGCAGGATGGGAAACACAATGAAAATTGGTTATTTGGCCTCATCTACAGAGACAGCAATATCAGATATCAGGAAGAGAAAGGTAAGGGCAGAAGGTAAAATTTAAAAGAAATGAAAACAATGAAAAACATCTACTTACTGTTCTGGAGTCTGTGAGGGGCGACCAGACATGAAACTGCGACATTCTTCAGGTGCAGACACCTGGCCTTTATCCACCACGATGCTTCCTGCCTCTGACCTATGAAAATGGCACAATCCACCAATCAGAAAACAGAGTTGAACATTACCACTTAATCCTTTATACACTCCATAAGGCCAGCTTTGCTATTGACAGCCTCTCTGGCTGTAAACCATTTTCACTATGAGTCCACGCTGTGTAGAATTTATACCTTCCATAGGACCAAGACCATGCTGCTTTATTCTTTGTCAATATTATCACTATTGTGAACAGAGGTATTAGCTTTCAGAAGGATTTTCAGTTTAGGAGTGTCTTTGAATCTTTGTAAGAGGCATTTACTATATAGGCATGAAACAAATGTACATTTACTAGAAGAATAAACAACATAGTATTGCACAGAGATTTTTTTTTTCTGCAGTACTAGGAACTTAATCCAGGACACTGTGCAGGCTAAACAAGTATTTTACCACCACATCCCAGCCAGCAATTTGTCTTTTACTACCTTTAAAATATTTACTGAAGAGGAGAACATGGTGCCAGTAATTGTTTTTTCCCTTCTGGATAAAAAAATAAAATGTAATTATGTAATGAGGAGACTAAAACAAAGATAACACTTGGCCATGTAATTAAGAGCTATTAAATAAAGTTTAAGTACATTCAATTTTGAGAACTAAGCTCTGATGTCTGAAGAGGTGGTATTATACACACACCACATACACAGCAAAGCATCTGCTACTGATAACCTATCTAGCTATATCTAGCTCTCCCTCTCTCTCTCTCTCTCTCTCTCTCTCTCTCTATATATATATATATATATATATATGGAAAGAGAGAGAGAACTCATTCTTTTTCTAAGCTTCATGGTACCATTTCCTTAAGAGAATTTTACCATCCCTGCCTTGACGATCAGGAAACACATAGACTGTATTAAATGATACTGTTCTTCCAACATACAACAAACACTAATATTCAGAGAGCTCGAGCTTCCAACCTTTTACCACCTGCAGGCTTAGATTCCTGTTCATTCTCCTCCACCTTCTTCCCTGGTGCTAACTTTTCAGCACTGTCAAGCAAAGCACTAAGTGCCACTCTTCTGAAGACGTTCCCATGTGCTTCTTTGATAAACTGGACCAGCTGGCGGATGTCACAATACAGTCCCTGTATGAAAGCAAGAGGAAAGTGTGGGGAAGGAAAGGTAGCTATCTGATCGGCTTTCCCAGGAAGAGAAGTCAATCCTTGGGTTTTGATGAATACTGAAATAACAAAAGAATGACAACTAATACATTGAAAGCAATGGCGTGCTTGCTTTGGATGGTGTTCTATGGAAGAATACTGCTAGTCATCTTTAGAATGGATGTGGTTAACACACACTTCAAATTTGGAAGCTGGCTCTCACTAGTGGGAAATAAGTCTACACTTTTAAACCTGCATTCTCAAGCTCCAGTTTTTCTCTCTTAATTGCGAGTTCTAAAGAAATGCCTACAAAAAAAAAAAAATGTAGTCAGGATTTTGTTTAGATTGAACTAGATTTTTAGAGATTTCAGCCCCTGTTCAGCTTGTCTAAACTGTTTATGTTTTTATGACAAAATGTTAAGTAAACCATGTAGCTACTTCTAACCAAGTCCAATTATTCAAAGGATGATGAATTTTACTGGACATATTTAGGAAATGATCTGTATGCTGTAGTTTGGTTGAATGTCAACTTGGCTATGAAGTTAAGACTATGTGGGATGGTTATTACTACTACTGTACTGGTTAATCAACATTATAAAATGTATATGAACATTTTCTTCAGATACTAAGCTTTGTTCTCAGCAACTACACTCCCACCTTCCTTCTATTAAGAGGTAGTTACTGTCTTCTTTGTCTTTGTGGTACAGCAAAATAACAAATCCTATATAAAAACTTGTCTTGGTAGCTTTGGTTTTCCCAAACCTAACACCACTGGGAAAATTATGCCCATAATCTTTAGAAAATCAGAAGGAAGGGCCCTTGAGGATATCAGGGAAACAGTGTCTATTGGTACCTATGTGCAGCAAGGCCCTGCTTTGTTCCCTCTGCTCTGCATTTGCTCATCTGTGAAAGGGGAAAGAGAGCAAAGAGCAAGATTTCTAAACTCACCAGAATATGCACAGCCCTAAGCATCACCAGAGAGCACTGCGAAATAACAAGGTCCTGATGAATGGCTGGGACCCATGGAGACTCACAGGCTTTAAAATGTTTACCCCGTACTGTGGAGTGGGAAAACCTAAGAAGGCTGAAGTTTGACTTCTAGTTATTCTGGTGGAATAGTAGACTTCAAAGTTGTACTTACGAAAATTTAAAGAAATTTTAGTATTTCTTCTACATATGAGGCTGTAGATACAGATCCATAAGCATTCACCTATACAGTAATCTACTTGTTATATCACTTCTTGCCAGGACTAAAAAGAATGTATGAGAGATGTTTATGTTCCACTCAAGTTTTAAGAGCATTACTGGGTTGGCTTTGGCCGCCAACAAAAGTAAATTCCCTTTGGATTTTTAAAAATACCTTTATCACAAGTGAATCACTCTAACAGTTTAGAGTAATATAAAATAATGTCTTTGATTCAGGTAAAATGGCAGACAGGTTCATATGTATAAGTGGGCTCATTTCTGTATAACAATCATAGTGTCTGACATTAGTAGGGAATATTCTTTTGTCTCCCAAAGAGACCAGAATTTACCTATCTGTGTCGTTTGTCACCTTAAGTCTACACTCAGTGTCTCAAACACCATCTCCTGAGTACTAACCATTTATAAACTAATATTCTTCCCACACTGCCTGCAACATTCGTTGATGAATTAACAAAGAGTTTTATGAAGGGAAGCTAAAGATCACAGAGCTCAATAAAAGAAGGGAAACAAATTTCAATAAACTATTTGCATTAGTTCATAAATGTAAACATAGTTTCAAATAATTCTTGGAATAACACCATTTCATATTTCATGAACTAATAAATTATAAAAGCTCAAAACACCTTACAACTGTTTCACCAATCATACATGACCCATGAGATGAAAGAGGAAACTAATTCAATCTGTAGTCAGGAAAAGGTGTTAAGGCTCTATAGTGAGTTAATGGTCACATTAGAAAAAAATAGATACTGTAACTTTAAGACTATATACAAGACTACTATAACTCTCCTCACGGTTACAATGTAAGCACTTCCCTCAGAGCTGAGTCTGAGAACTCTGGTGGGAAGAGGAGAATATGTCTCACCAGATTCTCGGGGCTATGTAGTTCATGTGTGGTTGAGGCACAGCGTGTGATGAGGGATTTGAACATGGCACTGACAATGATGCCTTCCACATTCTGAGCTGTCGATTTGTTGTCCACTGTGGTGAAGTTGTTTCCAAACCCAGCTTTGTCTAGAATGCAAAGACAGTGTTAAAGGCAATAAACCACACAATTAAGGGTATGAGGATGTAACTACTTAGAACAGAGGAAATAGCAAAGGGTGGCACCAAAGTACAGAAACAGATGATAGAAGATACCCTCAGTGTAATAATCCCTATGCAGAGTGTGATATGAAAGAACCAGTCTCCTTCACAGTGTTTGCTCTGACATCACCTTTGTGAAGGAATGTTTTGGCTGATAAACCTTCACAAAAGAAAAGGGTCAACTGTTGACTTTAGGCAATTGCACAAAGATTTGCTGTTGTTTATACAGGTAACCAGTTTGAAAAATGACCCACTAAATGGTTTCTCAGTAGAGAAAAAAATAAAGTGAAACAAACTTTACTTTGGTGAGGAATGCTGGCTTCTTAGTGTAAACTAGTATGTCAGCATTGGCATGAGATGGGCCAGTAAGGTAAGTTGGGCAGCAAGAAGGAAGAAGCAGTGGAGCCCTGCAGAGGCACTCCTGCAGGCCTGGGGGAGACCAGGACCGCCAACATTGCAGAGTGTTCCCAGAGCTTTCTGGACAGGATAAAGCTCCCCCTTCCTGCAAAGCTACCTCCTCCTTAACAAAGAGCATGGGAAATGCTGACGATCAGAGGCTGTCAGCCTTCGTGGAACATTATATCACTTTTTGTTTTACATATTCACAGATCTTCCTTAGAGTATGCACATTCATTCTCTGGCTTTGTCAGAGGATTATTCATGGCTTGTGAACCACCCGTAGGTGTGGGAAGGGCATGCCCATCTTTTAGACTGATGGATAAGGATCTCTGTCCACCTGTCTAACTCACTGTGACCTACTTTCCTATCTCAAGAATCCCAGGAGAAACATATCAACTCAAAGTAACACACTTGATCGCAGATCTTTCACTGCCTGTACCAAATAACAAGGATTTATCTTCAGATTTATATTACTGAAAGAAATATTGCAGTCTGTGCTTAGAGCTCTTAACTCAAATAGGATTAAAAAAAGAAAATAGTTTGTAATCTCTTGAAGATCTCAACTTCAACCTTCATTTTATTGTTTGCAAAATTATATTATGGTTAGCCTAAACCAGTTCCGAGGGTGGAGATTATTCCAAGGTTCTACAAAGGAGCCACATGTTCTCTTATTGTGATAATTAAACAATAAAACCTGGGATACAACCAAGAAAACTGCTTCTAAGCACATCAATGTTTTCATTATAAATTAATAAATTATCATTCATGTGAGCAATGAGCCCACACTAAGAAGTTCTTTCTTTCTAGGCTCAAACCAAAACATTTGCTTGACTCAACCCAGATTCAGTTCATTACTTTATCTACATCTAGAAGGTACTGGAGGTGTTCATTTTATAATGAATACAAATCTAATTTAGGCACTTCTACTGGAATTTTCTTAAAACCAAGAAACTATAAAATATCTCATGGGATTTTGTGTTTTCCTAAATGTGTGTCCAATGGTATCACTATCCTGTTCATGCTAATCACATTTTTCTTCCTTAATTTATTTTGTAAAAAATGACAAGCACTGTGTATAGCATATTGTAGCCACCATTTCACATTTGTTGAACTGGTAAATATATTTTCTTGTCCCATGGTTTCTGTCTCATTTGTCACACATAGAAGTTCATATGAGAGGCAGCTTTATCAAATTCCCATGCAATGAAGTAAATTGACTTCTGAGGAAAACATGTCATCAAATATAATTTATGACACAGAAACACACACACATATGTACACATGTGTCGGCATGCATAGGTATCTTTCCTCTCTAAATTCTGCCTCCAAGAATTGACTGTGCCAGGGAAACACTACCTGCTTCACCTCACAGTGACTGCTCCTAGAACTTAAGCGTGGCTTTACTTACTGTCAGTGACAGGCTCCATACAAAATCCTAGCAAAGCATGCAAGAAGTCCACTACATTATTGAGAGAGTCCTTGTTCACATAGTCCCTCATGGTTTGTCGGAACTGCATCTTATCTAGCTTGTATAGCTTAGTGAGGCAGTTCTGGGCCTGCAATGAAGGAAGAAAAGTGAAAAAGTCACAAGTACCAGTTTATGCTTCAGATACCGTTAGTCTGAGACCAAAGGTTTCAGAGGCAAAGAGTCCCACCCACCCCACTTGCAGCTGCCAGGCTCCCGTGCTAGGCCCTGTTCAAGTAAGAACTGGGCAGTCCAAAAGAGTTTGCACTTAGAAGAGCTACCCCTCAGGAAAAGCCTGAAGCTGAAGCTCGGTGCTGATCCCAGAACTCAGTCCTTTTACCAAGGTCAAGACTTCAACACCATAGTGTAAAACTCAAAGTGTAAAACTGCTGTGATGGAATTCACATTCCATGCCTAGCAAACCTCAAAGGCTTTGTAAAATGGGAAGATACGTGTAGTTTTCATGCTCAGCCACTTGGAAATTAAATAGATTTAATGGAGAGAGTTGAGGGCATGAAGAGCAGAAAGTGACTATCCAGGGCTCTTCTTTGTATTTTCTTTCTTTTGCTTTTTTAAAAAAGACATAGTATCATATGGCCCGGTCTGGCCTTGAACTTTTTATATAGCTGAGGATAACCTTGAACCTCTAATCCTAACGTCCTTTACCTCTTGAGCATTAGAAATACAGATGTGCCCTACCATGCCCAGTTTATGCGGGGCTGGGTATTGAACCAGAGCTTCAGGTATGGCAGCAAGTACTCTACTAACTGAGCCATAGCCACAGCTGTACAGTGCCCTCTTTTATGGCCAAGAGGAAAAAAGGTCCTTGAAACATATGAGTCATAAAATATTTACTTATATTTTTCTACTTTTGGATGTGAAAGAAAGATGATATTTAGATAGAATTTGGTCTCATATTTCTTATGATCTAGTAAATAATTTTGCCACTTTGCAAAATTTTGTTTGTTACCCTCAGAAACAACAAAGACACAGTCATTGGCTGCAGAGATAGAATATTCTCATAACACCTGGGAGCATCGGGAGTCTGTTAGCCTTCATCTACCAGTAAAAGAGAAACCTTATTTGCATGGGGTTTTGCTGTAAATATATATTTCTTGCTTGAAAATGCATTACATTTGACTTTTGCACCACCTCTGTTACTTGTTGATTACTGCTTTCTCACAGCGGTGGAAATTGAGGCTGAAAGGAATCAGGGATTCTGTCTAAGTTGACACTGTGAGTTCCACAGTAGGGTCAACACTACAAGTCAAGGTCTTGCCTACAAATCTGTAGTTCATTCTCCTATGAAATTACAGCAATAACAGTTGGACATTGATGGCATTAAGAGACTGTATCTAGAAACCACTTCCAAAAAGGAGTTAAGATGACTGATACTAGGAACTCATTGATATTTCAAAAACGACAAGGTATGAACAAAAGAGAAGCAAGAAAGGCCCTAATAATGGAATGAAGTCGGCCTCTGAGTTGGAGAAAGGGCTTAAGGCTCCAGAAAGGAGAGCCAGCTGGGGGAGACCACCTCGAGGACAGACAACATTGCACAGTCAAGGATGAGCATCAAGTCAGGGCAGGGAAGCAGTCCCTGAGAACTGGAATCATATTTGACCTTTTAATAGTGACCAGAAGAAAACTTAAGCTGCATTACTCATTAGACTAGTCATGACCCAGGGAAAAATACTTGGAAATTTAAAACAAAGAATATAAAATGAGGAAACTCAGAATTTACTTATATAAGCTTTCTGTAATCTCTACATCTGTATCATAGTTAGATAGATAGATACTTTTTCATTTTTCCTTTACTAAGTCTCAGAAGATTTGAAACCAGGTATTTTTATTCCAGAGAGCTTACTAGATATCATATCTCAAGCACAGTCACACTTCTAAAAAATTAAATAGATGCTGTTTTGTTATAAAATAAAGTTTACAAAGAACTTAGGTAAAATGTAATCTTCAGTGACTTAATTATTCCATAAATAATTTGTAAAGATCTCATTCTAATATTTAGAGGGATTTTTAAAACCCTGTTTTGGAAAACCAGGCAGATCCTGCCTGCAGAAGCAGGTGGATCTTTGTGAGTTTGAGGCCAGCCAGGTCTACATAGTGAGTTCCAGGACAGCTGGGGCTACAAGGAGACCCTATCTCAAAAAAGACAAAAAAAATGTATAGTTTCAATCTTCTCTTTGGAAACTGAAAGATACCTTTGTGGTTAGTAAGAGTTCACTGAGAATTTTAAGCGAGTATAAGAGTCTCAAGTCTTAACTATTCTTATTCTGGGTAGATATTACAATTTTCTTTAAGAGATCTAAAAATATCAAACAATTCTTTTTCAATAATTTGGGACTACTAGCAAATAATTAGATTAATAATCTAAGAAGTTCATGTGATAGAGCCATAGGCACTCAGAAGATACCATATAGTAAACTCTACAAAAAATAAAGAAAACCTGCTGATCTTATCTAAAGGCAAGATGTATTCTTAATGTTCCAAGTTAGGTAACTTTAGAAAATTCAGTGGTATATAAATCTAGAAATATCTAGTTTCTTGAACTGGATAAGTTCCTGGGGGAATTTCTCTAACTTGCACATTCAGTCTGTGTAATAGATACAGGAGAGGCCCAAGATCATTAAGCAATAGGCCAAGATGAGGTTGTGAAGGCAGGCAGAAAACTGGCTGGCTAGTCTCACAGAAATCTAAAGTACTCCTTGGCAGGAAAGCATGGTGGACAAGCGGCAAGAACAGCAGCTTTTCTTCAGACCCAACTGGCCCTACTTTCTATGAATCTACAGGCAGAATGCAATCCTCAGAGCCAGTTTATACCCCCAACTAATGCAAGACACTTCACTTTATATTTTAAGCAGTTCATGAAACTGGTCCTCTGGATGAGGAGTGATATGTTTTAGCCTCGACAGTTTTTATTCATCTCGTGATAGAATTAAAAATCAGAGTTCAAAAGTCACATATGAATGTGCAAGGATGGAAGCAACGTAAGCCTCTATTGCCTTATTGTTATTTTGATTTCTTATCTTTGGTCTCAAAATGTAGATCTTGGTAAAAATATCTGAGTTAGGGAATTTAAAAGATAATCAATGTGAATATACTTCCCACATATTAAACTAAAATAACACAACATAATAAAATATAAAACAAAGGTAAATGGATGAATTAATGGATGGTATGTTAAGCAAAAAATCCAGCATGCTGAAACTATGTGAACACTTCATGACAAAGTCTAACACCAAAGAAAATGGGCTGGCATCAGATTTTGACATGATCCTAAAACTCTGCCAAGATATGCCAAAGGGTTTTCCTGAGCTCAAATTTGTATCAGATCTTTATTTTTGAAAGACTATTTTCTTATAATTTCAATTCCTATGAACAAATAAGGCAACCATCCCAATTCAGGCTTGTTAGAGTATACTGTTACTCAGGTTAGATAGGAAAGGTAGCAGTCAGTAGATACAACTGAAAACAAGCCAGGACAAAACCATGCTCCATCACTGAAGTACAAAGACAAGCCTATATGCAGAGTTTCAAGTTTCACACAGTTCAAAGGGACATGATCTCAAATATCTTGAAGTTGAGGGTCATTCTCAAGCAAAGCAGCCAGAAGATGACGGATCAATTTTATAGTCCTGTTTTGTCCCAATAAGGGCCATTTTCCATATCTAAGCAAGAACATCAAAGTCCTTAACTTAGACTTCTTTCTCCAATATAGATTGCTTCTAATGTTATCCAGATGACCAAAGGATCATCTGTCACAGACTGTCAGAAGCTTACTAAATGTTTTAATCTGTACAAAGTTCTTTCAAATTGCAATCTAGACATTCCAATTAAGCATCCTTTTTCCAAATGATTATTGATCTTCAATAGATGGGAGGCAGAAGTGTTTTCTCAAACTATTCTAAGCCTCAGTTTTAGATGTCTTGAGATAGCTTATGGGAATAGTCCTACAATTATACCATTAATTGCCTCTGAAATACAATATTTTCAGGGAACACTGACCCTCATTGTCAAAGGACTCATTCTTCAATTAGCAAGAGAGAGGAAATGGAATCTACTTTAATTCTCTTACATTCTCTCGGAATACCTGGTGTCTCAGACGATCTCCAGAGAGCCCTCGGTGTCCTTCTCCACAACCATAGGCACATCCCAAAGACTTTACTATCTTGATGAGCATCGTGAGAGCAAGCCTATGGTTGCTTACAGGTATGCTGTCATCCTAGTACCCATGATTGAAAAGAAGAAGTCTGTTGACTCTGCCACCGAGCTGCTTTTAGTACTATAATTTTGCTTTGATTAAAGTGAATTGAACGTTTTACAGCAATTTGGGAGATAAAATTGTCAAGAGTTCAACAAACTCACTTTTCTAAGATCTAGTCATGAACTAAAAGAAAGAAACCTATGCATTTTGAGTAGCCTCTGATGCTAGAGAATTTGAACTTCTTTATCACAAGTTAACATATCCTTGATGGATGATCAGAATGACTGTCTAGAGAGAGACAGTAGAGTTATCAATAACTGTCTGAAAGCAAACAGAATTCTTAGAAACTACTTTCATCAGTAGGTTCCTGATAATACCACTAGGCAAGGATTGTTGCTAACTTTCTGGAACTAATCTTGCTCTGAAATCAATTTCTGATACTTTTGTGGGTATTCTTCCATCATATTACATCACACATCTACAAGAAAACTTAGAATGTGTAGAACTTTACAAATATTCAGCTGGATTCTTCCCTTTAGGCTTAGGAGGAAGCTCTCCTAGGATAAATTATAAAATTGTTCTCTCCCTTTTACTAGTGTAGAGAACATGGATCCCAAAAGGAACATCCTTGAATTATTTCAAAAGAATAAATAGCCTTTGCTAAGGAATGGCACTGAGCCCAGAGTGGGAGAGTCATCATCTTTGGGTAATGGCATCTGAACTTGGTCCTACTGGAGATACACAGCTATCAGTGTATGCACAATGGAGCCAGGTCTCCCTGGCCCCCATAGGCTCATGAGCATATAAAATGCATTTAGTCTACTTTCAGAAGTCCCCATAGTCTTTACCAGTTTCAAAACTATTCCAAGTCCAGAGTCCAAAGTCTCTTCTGAAACTCAGAGCAATCTCTTAACTATAAGCCCCTGTAAAATCAAAAGACAAATTACATGCTTCCAACATACAGTGGAACTGAATATATATTCCTATTCCAAAAGGAAGGAATATAAGTATAGTGAGGAAATACCAAACCAAAACAAGCCCAAAAACCAGTAGGGCAAACACCAAATCCAGTAGCTCCATGTCTGACTTCTAGGACTTTACTTCCAAAGGGCTTAGGTGGCTCAGCACCTCCAGCTTTGCTTTGTGCAACATATACCTCTCTCTTGGGGTCCCTGTATGCAGCTCTCCTTGACAGATGTGACATGCCTCTAGCATCTCCAATGCCTTCTTGGGGTCTCCACTGCCAACTAAGCTTCACCTTCACAGCTTCATGCAATGACCCATCAGGGCCTTCTTTATACAGGGACATCCCTGCTGCTCACTGCCTGGCCTCCGAGGCTCTTTGAAACCAAGGAAGTAGAACCAGTGACCCCTTTACTCTTGCATTTTTCATGCCTTTGAAGCCAGTACCACATGAACAACACTGCCAAGTTTGGCTGATGGCCTGTGGTGAACTGGGGCCAGCTTCATCCGCATTACCAGCATTTTTTCTATGCTATGGTTTTCTAGGAGTAGAAATCCTCTCAAGCCTTTTCTTTTCACAAGTTGGAGAATTAGCTGGGTGTGGTTTTCCCTGAAGGTACTCTTTCCATTGTTTAAGTGCAAACCTTTCGGTCTGTCCTTAATCATTTTAATCTCTTATCAAAGGGATCCTCTCCTTCATCACCGGCCTTGGCTCCATTAATCTTCCTAGTGCTCCTTTTCAATCCAAACTGCACATTCTGCATTTTTTTCTGCCTCATTTCCTCTTTTTCACTTTAGATCTGCATAATATTCACCATTAATAGCCATATCACCATTTCTAAATTAGGCTCTCTTGAAATTTCCTCCTCCAAAGAAATTAGTACATTGCTTTTCAACTTAGCCTCAGCCAAGGTTTTAGGCTGTGGTCAGATTCCAGCTAAACTCCTTGCCAGAATATTCCAGTTGCTGCTTATATCTTTATTTCCCTCTGGAACTACTTTGTTCTCAGCACTAACTTCTTCCAGGTTCCTACTAGAATGGCCCAGTAAGTTCTTCTTACAGCATTCAATTGCTTTTCTAGTCCAAACTCCCAAAGTCTTCCACATTTCTCTAAAAAATACCCACATAGGTCTTCACAGCCAATAGCCCACTCTCTGGAACCAACTTCTGTATTAGCTACTTTTCTGTTGCTGTGATAAAACACCATGTCCAAGGAAACTTATAGAAGGAAGAATTTATCTGAGCTTACAGTTCCAAAGGGATCAGAGTCTGTCATAGTGGGGAGGCATAGTGGCAGGGGTAGCTGGAGTACAAAGTTTAGTACTCACATCTTGAAGCAGGTACAGGGAGCAGAGTAGCAACTGGAAATATGGAAAGGCATAAGAACCCTCAAAGCCCACTCCTAGTGACGTGCTTCCTCCAGCAAGGTCACACTATCTAGGACCTCCAAAAAAAAAGCACCACTAACTGGGGACCAACTGTCCAAATACTTGGAATCTATAGGGGACATTCTCATTCAAACCACTAAATGTACCTAACTACTGAGCCATCTCTCCAGCCTTCAAACAGACTCTTGTGAATCATAAAGTCTAACTGTAGTTTGAGAACTCACTATTATGTAGTTATTTATATATTAATGGCCATTTGGGAGATTGCATAATCTGATTTTCAAACCTCCAATGCTGCTCAAAAGTGATAACTTGGGTAAAATAGCATTTATAGTACCAAGATATAATGTCTAAGATAGTATTTAGGTACGATATATGTTTGAGAAAATCCTAAACGAAGGTTAAGAAACAAAAGAATATTGGAACAAATTTTAGGATCTGAGCTCAGGAATATTGGGAAGATATAAGTAAATCATAAGATGAAGAAAAACAGAAACTAAAAATAAACTAAATATGTACCAAGGGGACTACAACCAGAGAAAAAATGATAAAAAAGAACGAGCTCAGTGCCATTCACTTAGATGTTAAAATCTGAGACCCTATAAGGAAAACTGGACAATTCAGTTTACATAATATATGGAGATCTTAAAACACTTTACAGTGTAACTTTTTACTTGTTACACTTGACATCATCTGCAGATTTTTCTCTGTTCAAGAATCAATTCTGTTTATTTCAATTTATGAGAAAGTATCAATTTTCAGTTAAAATCTCAGTTGAAATCAGTGTAATTTATATGAGTATAAATTGTGACAATTTGTATTTAAAACTCAAATTAAAAGAAAATTTCTTGGTAAATTTCAGGGACCATAAGGCATGGTAATATGAAGGGGGAATGGAATTCAAGAACAACCAATAAAGAGAAGTTGAAAGCCTTGGGGATGTGACACACTGAGGTATGAGAGAACTGAGGCTGGGTGGCTATTTCTGTGCCAAGTCAATGTCAACATAACCAACCAAATAATCAAGCAAAACTCTCCTTAACTGTGGTTGAGGTTGGCTGGCAAAAATATGTTACTTAAGTCAAGAGGAGGAACTAAAATTGAACTGCTTATTATGGACTAGATATATATGTCCCAAAATTAATACATCGAAGCCTTAAGTCTCAATTTGATGGTATTTGGAGACTGGCCTTTAGGAGGTAATTGGAATTAAATGAGGTTAGATATTGGTTTCTAGAGCCAATGGGTTAGTCTCATAAAAGATGCCAGATCTGTCGGTCTGTCTCTGTTTCTCTCTGTATTTTGCACAAAGAAGTCATGTGGGCACATAGTGATGACAGTCACTTATAAGCCAAGAGAAGAACAAAACTTCTGATGGCACCTTAACCTTTCTCTTTCCAGGCCCCAGAACCACAAGAAGAAAGCATCAGTTGTTTAATCCAGCTACAGTATTTTGTTATGGCAGTCTGAGACCAAGACACTACAATATTAGGCTAGACCCAGAAATTCTTAAGAAAGAGGCTTATTCTTGGTGACAGACTAGAATCATAATAATGTAGTAGATTTGAGATGCTTTCCTCCAGAAATAAAATAACCACAAATATAGCTATAACTTTGGATGACAAAAGCTTTGGAGTTTAGAATCCGGATTTGATGAACTGTTTCTACTCATGCCCGTTAAGCACTTCCTGAACAGCTTTCTATCTTCTTCACTTTCTTACTTTAGTGACTAATTGCTTTTTTGAGTCAATAAATTTCTGTTTAAAAAGAAAAAGCTTGAGGATGCATTTGTGACACCTTTGCATGAGGACACTGAAGGCAGCTCCGCCTTACCTTCTCTTGGTTCTTCCCATTCTTCTCATAAGGGCCTCCTCCGCCTCCTCCACCGCCTCCTCCATCACCTCCTCCACCTCCTCCTCCATCTCCACCTCCTCCTTCTTCTCCTCCACCATCTCCAGCTCCACTAACTGAGGGGGCCCCAAATCCACCAGTGGAACTTCCAGACATGCCTTTGAACTGGAAAGCTCCCTCACTCAGTCTCTTTTCCACAGTCTCATTTTCCCTGTTTTCACTCTTCTTTCTGTTCTTTTCCACACATGGAACCACCCCAAGTTGAAGCAAACATTCCACAATGTTTAGTGCCACGTCACAAATGCGAGAGCTGATGTCATGGTTAAGGACGAGATAAACAGCCTTCAGAAGCACCTGCAGAGGAGAAAGGCAAACATGGGACAGGAAGTTACCTTCACTCCCTTTCCCTAAATTCTGTTATTCTGTTTAATCCACTTCCTTGGGCACTTTTCAGATTTTCTTACGTAATTTGCATTAGTCCATCATGTATGCACTCAATATACAATATAATTCACCAGACGATTTTAAAATATGTATTAGCTCACATAAGCCTTCTAAACCCTGCCATAATAGAGACAGTTGACAGGAATAAGCACAGTGAATAAATGAAAGAACAATCATTTGTCCAAATGAGAATTTACTCAACTGATTTTTTTAAATCAAAATGTTTTCATCCTTTGCATTTCACATCCCACAAATAAAAGGACAATAATTTCCTCATGCTTATAATAGAGGAACATTGGCTCCCTCCATGACTGTATCATTATTTACCCTTCAATTTTAAATGCATAATGTTTGCATGTTTAAATTATGACCCTTTATTAATTTTAATATCTTAAATTATTTGCTGAGTCTGGTTCCCTAAGGTGCAATAAAAATGTTGGTGAAATATAATTTAAAAATACAACAACCCTTTCATTTGCTAATAACTATACTCAAGACAGGCATTCTTGAACATGCAGCTTAAATCTTTTAAGAATGTTTATTCATTTTTTTCCTGACTACACAGGAGGTTTGTAGCCTGGTGATTATATAACTAAAGAAAATAAATGAACTTCTTATTTTTATTCTAGAAAAAAAGAGGGGTGTAACAAACACTTGCTGAAGTATAGTTACAAAAATGTAGTCAGGTTTCATGAATGTCTTAGGTCTCTAAAAATATTTTGAGATCAAATTGAATCTAATGTAATATTCAGGAAAAACAAAAGGTACATCTATAATTGTTGATAAGATTGTGAAATTTTTATATGTAGCTTCTTCATTTTAAGATTCAACAAATACTTCTAAGACTCTACACACTTATGTTACCCAATCTTGTAAAAGTTGAACTAAAGAGTCAATGGCTTTCAAGTTTTCATAAGAAAAGGATTACTTCTTACAGAAAGATCCAGCATGCCATTCTTGTGGACAAAGTTGTTGGTTCCATCAATATGTTCCGTGTCCTCCATGTAGCTGTAGTTTATGCAGGAGTCTGTGAGGCTTCGTGGCAGGTTCGCGCATGCCAGAGGTTCATGTGGCATCTCTGGGATCGGCACCTGGTTGCAGAGCTTCCTCATATGCTCACTGAAAAAGTCTGCGTAGCCTACGTTGAAAGATGCCAGTGTGGTATTGAAAGTTGCAACTGTGATTGTGGAGATCTGGGATCGCACTAGTAAGGTGAAAACAATGCTTTAGTTTTCCTCTTATTAACTGCTGCGTCAGGCAGACTGGCACGCTGTCACTTATGTTGTAACCGCAATAATAGTTACAGCTTTTTAAGACATTTGACTTATAGCCTCAAAGCTATTATCAGCTCTTGTGGAAATGCTAAAGCTGTTGAGAGAATGTAATATCTGACAAATAATGAAGGTTCTAGAAACTGCTTTCCTTAAGACTGAAGCTAGGATTTAGATTATGTAACAATGACTTTAGTTGATCACAGTCTGCAACGTTTGTTTACTGTCACATGACAGTTGTATTGATATAAGCGATTTGTTGGAGGTATTTTCCATGACTTTATAGATGTGAAACTAAAAGTCACGAACCCGGGAAAAGGACTGGCTGGGATGGGGTGTGGGGCTTGACAGGGATAGAAGTGGGGCTGGGAGTGGGGAAGAGTAGTCAGAGTACATTATGTACACGGACAAAACTGTCAAACAACAAAATTAATAAAAAAAATTGCAACTCTAAAAAATACTTTGTTTTGATCTTAAGTGTTAAGGAAAAAGTAGAAGAAAATTTTCTTCTTTGGCTAAAAGCAATGGAACATAAATTTGTAGTGACAATCAATACAGATGTCATTGAAGGCTTACAATATAGTTTAGGGGCAAAAGGGCTCAAGTGGTTAAGTTTATGCTCCTACAAGAGCATAAGAATAACAAAGAATCAGCAATTCTGTTTCAAGTAAAGAATAAGACTCTGTCGTGGATGCCACTCAGAGACACGTTTGCTCTACCTAAGCTATCAAACTGAAATAGCAGATGTCATAAAAAGGATCTGGTGGCCTTGGAGAGTAGATACTCTCCTCCCACTGACTTGTAGGAACCTCTCACTCTTGGAGATGTATCATGGAGGCGATTAAAACACTGAATCTCTACAATTTCTGGTTCCTGGACCTATGAGCTTTTCTTTCTTTCTCTTTCTTTCTTTCTTCCTTTCTTTCTTTCTTTCTTTCTTTCTTTCTTTCTTTCTTTCTTTTTCTTTTTTTCTCTTGATTTCTTTCTTTCTTTCTTCTTCTTTTTTCTTTTTTTTGACAGGGTCTTCTCTGTGGAGCCCCAGCTGGCCTAGAACTCACTACATAGACCAGGCTGCCCTCTATCTCACAGGGATCCACCTGCCTGTGCCTCCCAAGTGCTAGGATTAAAGGTGTGCACTACCATGCACGTTTAGGTCTATGATATTTTGCCAACAGGTCTGATTGGCTCAGCCTGCTCTCCCTCTGGAGGTGTGGTGTTCATCAAGTGGTACCAAACGGTCCTTGCTACTAAGGATGTACTAAGAATGACTAGCAAGTAGATTACAGAGCAATGCTAATGTAAAAGCACAGGTTTTATTTTTAATAAATTAAAAAAAATTTTATGTGTATGTGTGTATTGCTTGTATGTAGGTTAAGTGCACCCATGTCATGCAATGCCCACAGAGGTCAGAAGAGGCTGTTGGATCCCCTGGGACTGGAGTTACGGACAGTTGTTAGCTTCCCTGTGGGTGTTGGGATTCAAACTCAGATCATCTGCAAGAACAACGAGTGTTCTTAACCACAGAGCCATCTCTCCAGCCCCCTAGAGCACAATTTTTTTAAAAAAACATTAAGGATGCAGAGACCAATCAATGCAGAACACAGAGCAAGAACAGGAAATAGGAAAAGAAATCTGCAGCCTTGCCCCATCCTGCCTCCTGCCCCATCCATGCAGGACCCACCTTCCTTGACGGTATTTTCTCCATGGTTGTTGGAGTGGTCAGGCAGGTCGCTCACCAGAGTATGATGGGAGTGGGAGTGCCTGGCGCTCAAGCTTTCCATTTCAGTGGCTGCATCTGAGCTGCCCCGACGAGTCAGTTTCCCTGAGGTAGATGAGAATGTTGCAAGAGGGTTTTAAAACTTAGAAGCATCTGTGCTGAGATACTTCTCTTTTCAGAGGACAGTGCAGTGAGGGGGTATCAACAAGAGTGTGAAGCTTAGCTTGAACAGCAAGAATTGAACTTGATTTGAGACTATTCAAGGTCAAGATGATTGATGAAACTGCCTGTGGTAAGGTCAGCCCCATTTGAAGCCAAATGTCAGAAACCATCTGTTGTGCCCTGCTAGCTGTCAGCTTTCTTGTTTGAAGCCAGTCTTCCTCAGTTGCCATCCAAAAAGGGAAAATGTTTCTCTTTTTGTCTTTGCTTTGCTTCTTCTTTATTAATTAACAATGTTAAGTAAAAGCCTGTCTTAGATTAACAAGTGAAAATTAATGTAGAGAACTCTCTGTGGCCATGTTTCTGCATATATAATGATCTAAAAAATAAGGCCATTTCCTGGGTAATCACACAGAATTCTTGCCTAATTAATTTAATTATCTGCATTTCTTCAGTTGTGAAAACACTGCATTATTTAAATACTGAATAACTTACACATAGGCCCAGTTTTCTTGACTGAACTGTTTAAGAAAGTTCTACATTTGGCAGGGAGCTCTAGATAAAAACTCCTAAATAGGTCACTTAAGCTGTGTCCTTCTAGGAAGAGTTTTGTAGTCACCTAAAATGGTGGTTTGCCAGCCTCCCTTTTCCATGCCTCGCCTGTCTTCTCCAAGCCCAGAGACGCTCCCGAAAGAGAATGTGCTGCGGGTGGGCGACACATCCTGGTGGTCCTCATGGGGCAGGAATGGTACACCCATTCTTCTAGGTCTCCTCTTCCCTGTGTGGTGGAAGGGGATGGAGCCTTTCCTCTCTCGGTCTTCTTTGCGGCTCTTGAACTGCAATGATGAGAAATAAAATTAGATAAAGAAAATGTCCTAGGAAAAGGCACTTCCTGAAAGTCACTGAATATCATCCAATGGGCATGGGAGATAATCTCATCTATGTGATAAAGATCAAAAGAAACTAAGTGAAATGTTACACATCCCATAGGTCTTTCTGCTGGATGGGTTAGAGTAGTGGTTCTCAGAACAGTCCCTGAACCACCAGCAGCAGCAGCCTTGGGAACTTGTTAGAAATTCAGATTTGCAAATTTGCCTCATATACACCACATCAGAATTTCAGACAGACAAGTTCAGTGACCTGCATTTTAACAAGACCTGCAGAGGATGCTGATGCACACTAAAGGTTGATGAGCACCATAGGGGAAAGGATTAGAGACCTGAGTCGACACTTGGACCTGTCTCTCTTTTCTCTGTTCCATTTCTCAAGACTGAGCTCCATTGTTATAGTTGGCAACTTCATTGTTCAAGGAGAGTCAAAGAGGACACATGACACACACAGGTACAAAGAGATCATTCATTCCAAAGAAGCTCAAGCTCAAGGGTAACTCAGAGTTCAGACAGGCTTGGAAAGCTTAAAAAATACACCCATGTCTGAGTCTAGTCTTCAGCAATTCTGATTGTATGATTCTGGGCTCAGGCCTTGACACTTGGATTTTTAAAGCTACACAAAAATTTTCATGTGTAGTGAGAATAGAAAAACCTTTTTCCTCTCAAAAGAGCAATGTTTTGGGGAAAATGATGGTCATTGCCTACTGCTATGTTATTAAGGAAGACAGACAGAACTTATTATTTAGCAACAAGCTGAGCTCATGGATAAGAAAATAGTATGTTCTTTGTTCTTCATTGACTTAATTAAGAAAATAACTTTGGAGAAACAGAAAAAAAACCGCCTGCATATATTATTTTACACATGCTGTTTTCTAACTTAATTCACTATTGATTTTAAATATGTATCCTTTTATGTATAGACAAACATACCTGTTACTACTCATCAAAGAAGCTTCTTTTTGCAACAAATGGAGACTATTAAAAAGTTCTGCAACTGGTCAAGTGCAGAGAATAAGTGTCTGTGAGGTGCCCAGCCCTAACACAACCTGTACACCTAAGGCCCAGGAAACAGTGGAACAGGGGCAGAAAGAATATTTGTATATCTTTCAACTCTCACCAGTGAAGCTTCCTTATGCAACAGACGGTGATTAACTTTGAAAGCCACAACTGGCCAAAGTGCAGAGAATAAGAGACTCTGGGGGGTTCTTATTCCTGAAAGATGCCTATATCAAACCTCTGCCACCCAAGGCTCAGAGACCATTGTAGAAGAGGGGGTGGAAAGATTTTGAGTCAGAGGTGCTTGATGTCCACAAGGATACAGTGTTTTCCAGACAGCTTGGAAGTTACTAATAAGAACTTATAACAATGTTAAGAGCCACAAAGACCCACAAAATTCTAGCATAGATGTAGGGAAGCGGGTAAAAGCCCCAGCCTAGCTGAGGAACAGTTGACAACCAATAACTGCTGGGAGAGAGAGAGTTGGTTTTCTTTAAAGGAGTGATGTTAGATTAAGCAGGCTCCAGTGGATACACACAGAAAGACATTTATAGACACAAACTTGATTTGATAACCCTTAATATATATGACAGAGGACATGAAACCCTGTAGGGTGGAGGGTAATAAGAGGTTTGCAGATAGGGGAGGAGGTCTAAATATGATAAAAACATATTGTTTGAAATTCTCAACAATTCAATAAATATATGAAGAAAAATAAAAGCCAAAATAAATACAAAAATTATTGATTAAATAATGACGAAAGGGAGACAGAACAGTGGGTTGAGAAGAACATGAACTGTTTAGGTAGAAGTCCTATTTCTGAGATTGGGATTAAACCTTAGCAAACACCTAATATTGCTGTGTTAGTTTATTCTCCCAAAACTGGAAGAACAGGATCTCTCTGGATTAAGTAAGAGCACTTTGTATAGAGTACGTGACAGATGACATGGAACTGTCCAAGTGAAAGTTAGCATCACTACTTCCATCAACACATTGAATCACCAAGATGGGGCATCATGACAATAGTGTGGAATATCTAGATAGGCAGCAACACACACACACACACACACACACACACACACTCACTCACTCACTCACTCATGCACAACTCATGCACGCACACAATGCACATATATACAGGAACTCGTACAGGGTAATGGGGTCATGCTGAGAGTCTGTGTTACAGTTGGGCATTGACTTCCCCTTCCTCTGCTAGTGCATTACACCATGTAGCAGATTAGAGGACAGTGTGCCCCTCTGACTTTCTAAATTGCTAAAATATCAAAAGGCATACTCACCTTCTTAAAAATGTTCATGCCCAGGTCTGAAGAAAGATCTGGGACTGCAGATCTGCGAAGATTAGTCAAAGAAACCTTTGAAAAAGCCTCAGGGCTTAGAGACTTTTCTTCTTCATTACACTTCATTGTGAGATCCTTAACAAACAATAAACAGAGGCAATGATCAAGGACTGAGGGATGTAAGCCCAATACTTTTCTTACTGAAATGCCACCCTTTTATTTTGGGCTATATCTATTGTTTAGACATCTATAAAATATTATAAGTTGCATGGTTGAACTTTTAGAATTTAAATTCTACTGTCAGAAATACACATCTCATACTAATTATAACTTCTTTTTAAAAATTTCAACACTGAGGCCATATAGGCTCAGATCCCAAATGCTCAGAAAAATCAGGAGGAGACATGTATTTATTTATTTACTATTT
>NW_008349068.1:7376118-7380490 GCF_000622305.1 Nannospalax galili | reverse complement strand
TTTATTTATTTATTTTTATACATAATATTGTTGAGATAAGGTCTCACTCTGTAGCCCTGGCTGACCTGGAGCTTGCTGTAGTCCTGGCTAGACTTGAACTCACAGAGATTTTTTTTTAAAGGGTATTTTTTGTAGTCAGTAATTCATTAAAGGAGATGCTCATTTTAGATATAATATCTACTACCAAAGCAGTGTTTATTTTAAGACTATGCAGAAAAACATTTTCGGAACTAACCCACTCAGATTCAGCTAATACTGAATAATTGGACTGTCCTACAAGCCAATTTTTTCTCTATATTTTTCTCATGTTGATTTGATGAGAAAGAGAGGGAAGAAGACATTTTCAGCTGCTATTTGAGCGTCCATTTATCATAATGTACCATGTGCTACCACATCAGAGCATATTCAGATTACTTCTCCAAATAGCCATAGTAAATAACAGAACTATGCATCAAAAAGTAATCTCCCAATGGTTGAGTCCCTTAGGAGTTTGAGTTATGCAAAAAAGATGAAAACACATTCAGTAAAATGCTCATGCCCCATAATTTATGATACTGGTAATTATCAGATTGCATGAAGTCTATTCTAACTGGCACTCTGATTTTCCAGGAGGCCCACTTTTTAAGGTTCTGAATAAACAAAGGCTTACACTAAATTAGTATATACAAGAGGTATACTTCTGCCAAAGGCAAATTAAGAGCTTAGAGAGGAGCAAAATGTTCCAGCAGTGCAACAGAAAGGAAGGGGAAAGGCAAAAGAGAACGTTACCACCACATTTAGGCCTAGGACTATGTGAGAGCTGGAAGCCCAAGAGAGAAACAGAATGTGTGCTAGCTGAAATCATTGGCTAAAGCGACAACAGACCAGCTTTGTCTTACCTGGGTCTTGTGGGTGTTCACTAGAGAGGGAGCTGCTGCCACCATTGAGCTACTCCTGGGTCTGGGCAGGAGAGGAATATCTGGCTCTGGGGTCTTTTCTGGTTTCTCTTCCAGCATGTGTCTCAGCCTTTGTAAATAATACATCAGGGACCACTGAGTTCCTTCCTCAGACCAATGGGGCTGGAGGAGGCAGCGGAGAACAGCGACATCGAAGTAGGTGGCATAGCGTGACCTCTGGCATGGTGGTATCACAAGGGAGGCCCTGCTTCCGGTAGCAGAAAGAAGATAATTATATTGGCACCAGGCTTTGTAAAGGGCAGCACAACCTCACCTACATCCCTGCTTTATCATGCGTTCATTCATTAGCTCATCTTGTATGGTTAACTCTAATCCCCTCCCAACTGGTCTGAATCTACTTTTACTAAGCATTTTCTGGAAGTAGAAACATTGAGAGTTTTGAAGGATGAGTAAGAAATCAGCAATATAAAGGTGAGTGTGGCATATAATGGCAAATTTGAGTTAAAGAGACTACCTACAAAGGTCTGGATTTTTAAAATCATGAGTTGGTTGTGAGCATCATAAGTAGGCGATACAGTGGTGACGAACGAGTGGTGGGCAATGACGAAAATCAGAGCTAAAGAAAGATGAGAATCAATTCATAGTGTTTCTTTCTAAAATTTTTACTTGTTCGCTTATTTGTTTATATTTTATGTGTATGAGTGTTGTGCCTCCAGATAAGTGTACCCATGTCATACAATACCAATGGAGGCCAGAAGGGGGAGCTGGATCCCCTGGAACTGGAGCCAAGAACAGTTGTTAGCCACCATGTAGGTGCTGGGAATTGAACCCCGGTTCTGGAAGAGCAATCAGTGCTCTTAATCACCGAGCCACCTCTCCAGCCCTCATGATATTTCTTAACCTATCAGCTTATAAAAAAAAAGGGGGGGGGGGATGACGTTTGTCTTCTTTACTGTATGGGGCTATTTTAACTTCAATTGTGAAATTATTAAGTGAAATAAGTAAGGAAACAGAAACATGCTTAACAAACCAAGGCTTTACTATTAATCAAACAAATCACTTTGATAATTTTAAAGTTACATATCTGTATAAGACAGAAAAAGTAATTTTAAAAATTCTCAAGATTCTGTCCTTCTATTATTCAGTTTAAACACGACATAGCCACTGATTAAAGAACAATTTACTAAAGAATAGTTTTAAACAATTACTCAGTTTCATGCATTATATTAAGTATCTTAGGAGTAATGTACTGAATGCTTTTGTACTTCAAAATTCATATTCTGAAATCCCAATGTGATAGTATTGGGGGTGGGGATGGTTAAGTCATGAGTCCTCATGAGTGGAACAACAGTTTTAGGAAAAGGATCTCAGAGAGCTTTCTGTCTATCTTCTTGCCATGTGGAAATATAAGAAGGCAGTGATCTGTACCCAAACTCACCATCCAGACACCCTGATCTTGAACTTTCAGCCTCCAGAATGGTAAGAAATAAATTTTGTTGTTTATAATCAGGCAGTGTTGCAGCAGCCCACACTGACTAAGACAGATCTGAGTGTAAAAGCTCATCTTGGGAACATACAGTCCAGTTAGAGTGCTAGACAATAAATGACAAAACAAAAGCAGCATTTCTGGGATCTGAGGCCACTTGGAATCTAAACTTGAAATGGAATTCCCAGGCACAATTTCCTCCTGAGTTAGATGATGGATAAAGGAAGTTTCTGTCCCCTGCTGCAATGACAATGCAAAAATCAATCATCTTGCAAAAAAATGTAGCTGCCAAGAGTGAGGATGAAATTTCCTAACCCTCCCAGGTCCATATTTTGGAGGATTTGTTCTTGTTTGTTCATCTACTGATTTATTGTTTTTAAGTCAGCTCTCCTTATTTTGCCCAGGCTGGCCTCAAACTCTTGATTCTCCTCACACAGCTTCCCGAGTGTTCAGATTATAGTCATGTTCCACTATGCCTAGCCCCTAGACCCCATAATGAACTCAATGTTTACAATCACCAGGAGCTCAAAAAATTAATTGAGTAAGACATGGCTGTAATTAGCTTGTTTTCTGGAATAAATGGTTTGGGATAGGGATTTGTGTGCTTCGTGAAATTTTTGTTCTTTGCATGTTTATCAAGAATCATTAGTCAGCTCCTTCTTCCCCTTTCTCATATGAACCTACAGCAATGATGTCAGCATACACGGGATGTATGCAAAGTAAAGCAAATAAAAACCCAACATAGAACTATGGAAATGGGCAGCAGGCCCCAACCTTAGTGAAAGAATTATTGGCAGCTGATTACTGCTGGGTGAGAGAGAGTTGTTATTCTTTAATGGAGAGACTCTAGATAGGCTGACTAGACCTCAATGGATGAACTCAGTGGAGACATCACTGAGGGACATCTAGGGATACTAACTTGACTTGACAGGCCTTAACATAAATGACAGAATGCATGAAATTCAGTGGGAGCAGGGAAGGGGCTATGGGAGTTATGGATGGAGGATGAGGTATAAAATGATTAAAATAATTTGTAAGAAATAACAAAAATTCAATTAAAAATATACAAAAAATACCCCCGCAGGCCTCTCTCTGATCTGCAGGTTTCTCTCTCCCAGGGCTCCAGGGACACTCTGGGCCTGGCCCCACTCTCATCTCTCTCTGCTTCCCTGGGTCTGCTGTACCCCCAGGCCTCTCTCGACCCGCAGGCCTCTCTTTCCAGGGCACCTGATCTTGCCCTCCCTGCCTTGATTTTCCCAGCCTCACTCACCCTCCCATCCCCCCAGCCAGTCTCTCCTCCTAGCCTGGGCCCTGTCCCATTCCTTGTCTTGGCACCCCAGGCACCCTGGGAACCACCACTGCTTCTTCCTGATCCTGTGCATCCAGACCAACAGACCAACTCAGTTCCTTCTCAGTCCCCAGGGGCGCTCTGGGCCTGGCCCCACCCTCACCTCCCTCTGCCTACATGGATCTGTACAAGCCACCAGTCTCTTTCCTAGAGCCTGGGCTGACCTTTCCTCTTCCTGGTCCTTTGCATCCAGACCAACGCAGCTCCTCAGTGCAGTCCCCAGGGGCCCTTGGAGCCCCCTCCCGCCCCCATCTTCCTTTGCATATCTGAGTGGCAAGGCCACCAACTGCCCTAGACCAGCATCTTTCCTGGGTCTGGCTCCCAGGCCACTCCGACCCCCAAATTCCTGAGGCCAAAATATATCCTGGAGGGATCCAGACCTTAGGAGAAAGCCTGAGAGCATCTGATCCTCATCTGACTTGAGCCTCTGTGGGAACTCCTGAAGAAAATCAATCTGGCCACTCCAATATAAAATCAAAAGAGAGAACTGGAAGCTTAGAGGAACCAGCCTTTCATGTCCAAAAATTAAAGCACAAAGACACATAAAGTTCACAAAAAGAAGCAGACCTAAGCTTGAAGGCTTGAGTCTCACACAAGAATCAGAAACTACAAAAGAAATTCACATATCAAAATCACAGAGAA
>NW_008349068.1:7373388-7375844 GCF_000622305.1 Nannospalax galili | reverse complement strand
AAATGACAGGAGAAAGCCTAACCAATAGGATGAATGAAATGGAAAATAGAGTATCAAGACTGAAAGATAAAGTGGACAATCTAGACCACTCAAGCAAAGATTATGAAAAATTTAAGAAATCACAAGAATGGAATATGCAGGAATTGTGTGACACCATAAAAAGACCAAACTTATGAATCATAGGCATACAGGAAGGAGAAGAATCCCAAGATAATGGCATGGAACAGGTCTTCAACAGAATCATGGAAGAAAATTTCCCAAAATTAAAGAAAGACATGGCCATACAAATACAAGAAGCATATAGAACACCAAACAGAGAGGACCAGAAAAGAAACTCTCCACGGCACATCACAGTAAAAACACTAAACGTTCAGAACAAAGAGACAATATTGAAAGCTGCAAAAGAAAAACAAGTCACATATAAAGGAAAACCTATCAGGATTACAGCTGACTTTTCAGTGCAAACTATGAAAGCCAGAAGAGCCTGGACCAAAGTATTCCCAGTTTTAAATGATCACAGATGCCAACCCAGACTTCTATACCCAGCCAAAATGTCTATTATAGTAGAAGGAGAAAGAAAAATCTTCCATGACATAAATAGGCTGAAGGAATTCATGTCCACAAAACCAGTCCTTTAGAGAAGGGCAATAAAAAGAGCTGAAGAAAGGAATGACTATACCCAAGGAGTTGTGGAAAGAAAGTCAATGAAGTTATAACTGTGAAAAAATACAGCTACATCACGAATCTAAATAGAAATAAAAATGACAGGATTCAATACTCATCTTTCATTAATAACTTTAAATATTAATGGACCGAACTCCCTAGTCAAAAGACACAGACTATATGAATGGATTAAGAAACAAAACCCATCTTTTTGATGTCTGCAAGAAACCCACCTCAATTTCAAGGACAGACACTATCTTAAAGTGAAAGGATGGAAAAAAATATACCAAGAAAATGGTACTAAGAAAAAAGCAGGTGTAGCAATCCTAATATCTGACAAAATAGACTTTAAACTAAAACTAATCAGAAGTGATAAAGAGGGCCACTTCATTCTGATCAAAGGAACAATGAATCAAGAAGATATTACAATCATGAGCATATATTCATCAAACTCTGGTGCACCCAACTTCATAAAAATAATGCTAAATAACTTTAAGACCCAGATTAATCTCAACTCATTAATAGTAGGGGACTTCAATACCCCACTATCTCCATTAGATAGGTCAACAGGGCAGAGAGTTAACAGAGAGACAGCTGAATTAAACAATACCATATATCAAATGGACTTAATGGACATCTACCAAGTATTCCACCCAAGCACCAAAGGACGTACTTTCTACTCAGCACACCATAGAACCTTCTCCAAAATTGACCACATATTGGGGCACAAAACAAACCTCAACAAATAGAAAAGAATGAAATAATTCCATGCATTCTATCAGACCACAATGCAATAAAGCTTACAATCAACAACAGAAGAAGCCCTAATAACCGCATGAACACATGGAGATTAAACAACACACTCCTGAATGATGAATGGGTCAAAAGAGAAATTAAGAAAGAAATAAAAAGTGTTCCTGGAACTAAATGAAAAGGACAATACAACACAACAAAATCTCTGGCACACACTAGAAGCGGTCCTTAGAGGGGAGTTTATAGCTATAAGTGCCTACATCAAAAAACCGAAGGAACACATATAAATGACTTAACATTGCAACTCAACACGCTTGAAAAGCAACAGCAAACCAAACTCAAACCCAGCAGACAAGAAGAAATAACAAAAATCAGGGCAGAAATCAATGAAATTGAAACAAAGAAAACAATACAAAGAATCAACAATTCCAAGTGCTGGTTCTTTGAAAAGATAAACAAGATTGACAGACCACTAGCCCAGTTAACCAAAAGAAAGAAAGAACAAATCCAAATCAACAAAATCAGAGATGAAAGGGGAAACACCACGACAGACACAAGAAAGATACAGAATGAAAGATAAATAAGATTGACAGACCACTAGCCCAGTTAACTAAATGAAAGAAAAAGCACCTCCAAATCAACAAAACCAGAGATGAAAGGGGAAACAACACAACAGACACCAGAAAGATATAGAACATTATAAGGGAATGCTTTAAAAATCTGTATGCTACTAAATTTGAAAACCTAAAAGAAATGGATATCTAAAGGCATGGGAACCACCAAAACTAAACCAAGAAGAGATTAACAGCTTAAACAGACCCATAACACAAAAAACATTGAAACAGTAATATAAAACCTACAGACTAAAAAAGCCCAGGACCAGATGTAGTTACAGAAGAATTCCACCACACATTCAAAGAAAATCTACAACCAATACTGCTTAAATTATTCAAAAAGATAGAAACAGAGGGAAAACTCCCGACTCTTATATATGAAGCCAGCATCACTCTAATACCCAAACCAGGTAAAGACACAACCAA
>NW_008349068.1:7372667-7373105 GCF_000622305.1 Nannospalax galili | reverse complement strand
GAACATACCTCAACATAATTAAAGCCATATATAACAAACCCACAGCCAACATCATTCTAAATGGAGAAAAACTGGAAGCATTCCCATTGAAATCAGGAACCAGACAAGGCTGTCCAGTATCTCCACTTCTCTTTAACATATGAAACCCTTGCAAGAGCAATGAGACAAGAGCAGGAAATTAAAGGAGTAATATTTGGAAAAGAAGAGATAAAATTATCTCTTTTTGCAGATGATATGATATTATATCTAAGAGATGCCAAAAATCCCACCAGAAAACTCCCAGAAATTATGAACAAGTTCAATAAAGTGGCAGGTTACAAAATTAACCTACAAAAGTCTGTAGCCTTTCTATATACCAATAACAAGCAATCAGAGAAAGAGTTCATGGAAACACTCCCCTTCACAATAGCTGTAATGTATATATCTTGGACTAAACTG
>NW_008349068.1:7369432-7372205 GCF_000622305.1 Nannospalax galili | reverse complement strand
ATCTTTCACCGTACACAAAAGTCAATTCCAAATGGATCAAAGACCTCAATGTAAAGCCTGAAACCCTGAAATTGTTAGAAGAAATTATTGGCAAAAACCTAAAAGATATAGGCATAGGAAAGGATTTTCTAGACCAGACATCAATTGCTTGAGAAACAAGGTCAAGAATCAACAAATGGGACCTCATTAAACTTAAAAGCTTCTGTACATCAAAGGAGACAACCAGGGAAGTGAAGAGAAAACCCACAGAGTGGGAGAAAATCTTCACCAGCAACACATATGACAGAGGTTTAATATCCAGAATATATAATGAACTCAAAAAAATAGAGAATCAAGACAAGAAGCAAATCCAATTAAAAGATGGGCTAAGGAGTTGAACAGAGAATTCTCAAAAGAAGTAAAGATGGCTATGAAACAACTTAAAAGATGTTCAACATCACTAATAATTAGGGAAATGCAAACTAAAACCACTTTAAGATTTCATCTTACTCCATTCAGACTGGCTAAGATCAAGAGAACAAATGATACCAAATGTTGGAGAGGATGTGGGGAAAGGGGAACACTCATCCACTGTTGGTGGTGCTGAAAACTTGTTCAACCCCTATGGAAAACAGTGTGGGGAACTCTTAAAAAACTACAAATCAACCTACCATTTGACCAGGTTATACCATTCCTTGGCATATACCCAAAGAACTCATCCTATTGCAGAGACAATTGTACATCCATGTTTGTTGATTTTCACAATAGCTAAGAGATGGAAGTAACCTAAGTGTCCCTCGACTGACAAGTGGATAAATGTGGTTCATTTATATGATGGAGTTTTACTCAGAAGTAAAGAGAGATGAAATCATGAAACTTGCAGGTAAATGGATGGAACTAGAAACTGTTATACTAAGTGAAGTAACACAGACTCAGAAAAAAAATCAACATATGTTCTCCCTCATATGTGAATCCTAGAACCAGACTCTGATAAGTGAGTATGCAACCAGACATAACTACGGGAACCAGGATAATGGAAAGGAACCAGGGAGGTAAAGGAAAAGAAAGAACCTGAAAGGGAAGAACAATAGGAAACAGGCCTTAATAAGGGAGATAGAGACAAAAATTGGGTTAGTTTAAGGGAGGAGGGAGGGGACGGTATGCAAGGAACCTAGGGGATAAGGGGAAAGAAGGAGCTCAAGAGAGGTTGGACCATAGGAGAAGAGTATTATTAAGGGAGAAAGGGGGGAAATGGGGACACCCTAACTGGGAAAACTATGGTGGAGGGGTAAGACAATGCCAGAGATAAATAATGCCTAGTTTAGTTTTGAAAACCAGAGGGAACTATATTACTCCTACAACCTACTGACAAATTATACATAGCAGATCAAGAAATATATGTCTAGGTAAGGGATATCTGAGAACAATTGGTCTTTGCCCAAGATTTATCTACATGGAACACAGTAATTAAAAGTACCAGACTGGTGGAACTAACCTTCGATGTTTAACAGACCTGCTTTGAGGCCTATATTAATTTGGTAAATAATAATTTTGTCAGAGGGACATAAAGGACAGTTTTTTCTCCTTGCCCTGCTAGGTCAACTATTTCCAGGGGACTATGAGCATCTCTCAAAATGTCCTATAATGGTGGTCGGTCACCTGTCCTCTTGATCAAGGAGGCCAAGAAGACCCTACCAGATGGACTTGAACCAGTGTCCAGTCTACAAAGGGGAGGGTCAACACAGAGGAATCACTTCCTCCATGCTTCCAAGCGAAGCCAACCATGGTAGAGCAGGACCTTTGGCTTATCTTCACATAGGTGGGGTAAAAGAAAGGTGTCGGTCTCCTCCCAAGCCCATGTAACTCTTGAGGTACAGGTCCTCAAATGACCTTAAAAGTAAAAATAAGTTGGGTTATCAGGGCCAACTGCATGGCCTAAAACATCCAAAAGGAAAGTATAACCAAAGATTAAAGGGGTTAATATAATTTCTTAAGTGTCCATATGCATAGCTAAAGGCTACATAATGTTATAAGCAACAATGCCAGATAGGAGATACCTTCTTTTGAGTTGTTGGCCCGGGTAAACAAAGGGACTCTCAAATAGTAACAGAGCATAGAACTGGGAAAATGAACATCAGACCCTAATCTTATCCAAAGGAGTATTGACAACTGATTACCACTAGATGAGGAACAGCTGCTGACCCTCCTAAAACAAAGACCTCTAGATAGGCTGACTAGATTCACCAGAAGGACAAGTAGTGGGGAGTGGCTGGGGGTGCCAACAACACAGCAGACAGTAGCAGGGATATCAGAGTATAAGGGCTCAAGTTGGGGGAGGGAGGCTATGGGAAGGTGCCAACTGGGAAGTGGGTGTATAGTCGAATAAGAGGGGTTGGGATGTTCTGTGTGATATACACACACAAAAGAAAATCAACAAATTTTTCTAAATGTGTTATATTTGAGGAGGAAGCATGGAAATTTATGTCATACTAATTAGTAGAGGTGATAAACATTACCATTGAAATCCACCCGATGACTTCATAGACATACAGAGGCGCCAAGGGTCCAAGTGCAACGGATTATGACTAGTAATAATCAGATACATACAGATTAGAGATGCATGAGCCAGCATCTCTGTTAGTGGCAAAAACAATGAGTCTGTCTGCAAGGAACAATATATTCTAAAATGAAATGGAGATCTTTTTTAAAGGTTAAAAACTCATCCAATATTTTGTCTTACAGGGTGTATATACTGTGTTCAATACTGTATAACTGTATTAATTCAACAGTGAAC
>NW_008349068.1:7362882-7369063 GCF_000622305.1 Nannospalax galili | reverse complement strand
ATAACTGTAACAATTCAACTGTAAACTAAAAATTTACAGCCAATTTTGAAAAAGATGCATCTTAGCTCAGAAAATTGTTATTGAGTATGTCAATGCTGTTGTAATGAAATGTTTCTTCTAAGTATGTGGTTATTAAAAAAATACAAAAAATAGGGGACATGAGAAGTAACGGGGACTATGAAGGTTGGGATGGAGTTGAGAGTTGCTGGGGGGTTCTGAACATGTCAAAAAAATTGCATGAAATTCTCAAAGGATCAATAAAAATATTATTTAAATTTTTTAAGAATTTGTCTCTATCATCTATCTCTATCTATCATCTATCTCTATCATCTATCTATCTATCAATCAATCATCTATCATCTATCATCATCCATCATCTATCTATCTATCTATCTATCTATCTATCTATCTATCTATCATCATCTATCTACCATCTATCTATGTTTTACTGAAGGTTGTATAAAGCATTTAAAAATACAAACACAAGTTGCATCTGTGTCTTGTTTGTCATTTTCATAGCTTTTCTACTCCCTTTCAGAGCACATGCCACACAGTTCTTTATATTCTCATTAATAACACCCACGGATGTTCTGAGTAGCAATTGTCCATGTACAGGAAGGTTTTGAATTTCAATGCTCTCTTTTTCTTTAAACTTTTTTCCAAATTTTTATTGCACTCCCTTTAATTTTTATGTGTGCATGTGTGTGGGTGGACATACTACCGTGTACACAGAGGTTAGAGGACAACTTGTGGGGGTGGGTTCTTTCCTTCTATCATGTGAGTCTCAGGAATTAAACTGAGGCTATTCACCTTGGTGACAAGCATCCTTATGCACTGAGTCATCTCACTGGCCCTTAGTGCTGCATTACAGTCCAATATTCTGAATATTTAAAATGTAGGTAACTAAATATAAGAAGATTAACCAGGGTGCTACAACATTAAATTAACTAAACTTAACTGGTCTGACATTCGTTTAAGTAGACTTTCCATAATACTGTTAAATGCTCATAAATATTATATCAGTGCCTATGTTTTCCCAGAGAACTAGAATACTCTTTGATTATCAGTTGCATGCCAACTTTGAATCCATCATAGAGTTCCAGAGATACACCTTTCAACACTTATCAACTTCACCTGTGGACAATATCCTCGTCATGTGGCCAGCACATCTCACCCAGAAAACTGGAATTACTTCCAAATTTCCTTGTTTTTTCTCTTATTCTAGTCCACTGCTCAAACATTCAAACACACTGTTCAGTCATTCTTAGAATGAAATACGCAATCCTTAAAGTGCTAAAAAAAAAAAAAAAAGTTCTGTCTAATGTGCATGACTCTACTATCCCAAATTCATTTTCTTTCTTTCTTTTTCTTTTTTAATTATTGTTTATTTTTGAGACAAGTTATCCTTAAATAGCTCGGGCTAGCTTCAAACTCACTTGTGTGGTCCAGCCTGGCCTTGACCACATGATCTTCTTGCTTTAGACTTTAGAGTACTGGGTTAACAGATGTGTACCACTCTGTTTGTCTAACCTCATTTTCTTTTAAAACATTTTATTTATTATTTTTATTTTATGTGTATGAATATAGTTCCTGCATTTAGGTAGGTGCACCCATGTTGTGCAGTGCCTGCAGAAGTCAGAACAGGATGTTGGTTCCTTGGAACTCAAGTTATAGATGGTTGTTAGTCACCATGTGGGTGTTGGGAATTGAACTTGGGGCCTCTGCAAAAGCAGCAAGTGCTCTTTAACTCAGACCCCCTCCCCATCATGCCTCCCCTATCCCCACACTAGAACTGATGCACTCCCTCATACATGGTAAGTCTTATCCAGTCAAGTATTTGTACCCAGATGCCCTTCAGTGCAAATCCATCCAGTGGAGTCCAATCAGTACATTCAGAGGTCGTGTGCAAGGCATACTCTCCCCCACCCAGCAGCAACCAGCCTCCAACAACTCTCAATCTAGGGCCTGCCCACCACCCATCTCTCTTCTCCCCTCTAGGCCCAATTGAGTTGGAGCCAGTGCTCTTAATCACTGAGCCATCTCTCCAGCCCCCTAACCTCATTTTCTACTGTGCTTGCCATATACCAGTTATCTATTTACTGCTTTTCAGGTCAAATTTCTTTCTTTCTCACTCTCTTTTTTGGTGAATAACCTGTTTCAGTATCTTCTCTAATTGTCCAGTGGGCTCCTTCTTTCCTTCTGAATCCTGACTTATTTTACTTCCAAGACCAGTTTAAGAGAAAGTCATAACCTTGAGTCTCATTTCTACTCATTTTCTAAGAGGCTTTCTCCTTCCCCAACCCATTCCCTTTTTCTTTTTTAAAGAATCAACTCACTCCTTTAAGCCTATCATTTATACCTAAGATAACAGGAATTCTTTTCAGTGTTAGATCTATAAAGAAAAGACAAAATATGAGGTTGTCTGGCTACCAGCTGTGTAATTTTAGATTTTCAAGCCTTCATTCTCAAGCCTGGGAAAGCTATTATTTTCTTGACTAACTTTCTGTGATGAAGGCAGATATTAGCCGGCCAGCAGAATTATTTCCCCCTGTTGACTAGCTGCAGTCATAATATACCTTCCTTTCTCGCCATACCTTAGAGTTCCAAAATATTGTAGTTATTCAGTTAGATTACTATTATAGTTATTCAGTTAGATTAGATAATTTTCTATGTTTTCAAATCCCTAGAACACTGTCCCAGATAAGTCAACGGACCACTTTCATGAAGTTCCCAAAGAGTACAGGAAAGAGAGAAGTTGTTATGAATATAGATGCCTAAGGCAGGCGTGGTGGTGCATGCTTTTAATACCAGCACTAAGGAGGCAGAGGGTTCACCCTGTCTCAAAAAAAGCCCATCTTCTAGGTTTCCCTTGAAAATTTCTTAAACTGAAATTTCTGAGGGTCAGGCCAGGAAGTTTTGTCTTAAACATTATTCTCAGGAATGACTTAAGTACTCTTTTTTAATTTTTAATTTTAATTTTTAAAATATTTCATACATGAGTATTGTCTTTGTACTGTTTCTATCTCTCCCAGTCCCCCCCGCAACTGCTCTCATGTGCTTTCACTGACTCTCAAGTTCTTGTCCTATTCTTTATTATTACATGAACATACATACATATATAATACACACACACATCACTGAGTCCATTAAGTGGTACTCATGTGTACCTACGTTTAGGGCTGCCCACTTGGGATTAGATAACCTCTCAGGAAGCTCCTCCCTGGAGAAAACTGATTCTCCCTTCATCAGCATCCATTGATTGCCTGTAGCACTTCATCTTGAGATGGGGGCCTGTCTTGTTCCCCTATCCACTTTTTGGCATGTCAACTGATTTTGTCATAATACAGATTGCATTAGACTATCATTCTGTACAGATTTCATTGGTGCAGTTTCCTATCATGTCTAGAATGCATTAACTAGCCCCAGGGGTCTTGTCCCTCTGACTCTTACATTCTTTCTGCCGTGTTTTCTGAGCTTTAGGCATAGCAGTTGTATTGTAGATGAGTCACATAGGGCTGGGCACCTAACAGTCATATATTCTCTGCATTTGATGAATTATTTCTTAAATATTGTTAATAAGGTTGGAACATTTGCCCCTGAGAAACATGTAAGGATGATTTCTGTCCTTCTAGACCAGCATCCAAAATAACAGCTAAAAGAAAACACCATGACTGGAACGGTATGTTAACACCTTCATGCCTGAGGGCACCTGATGACTAAATTTATGACTTTCTCTGCACACCAAGTTTATTCAACTGAAAATAATGACTAACTGTACAGTTACATCCCAAAGGCATTAACTATTTTCTCACAGAGCTCATCAGATTATTAGCTGATGGACTGCAGAACAGCAAGACTCCATGGATATAAGGCTGTGATCAGAGAATGAAAACATGACTCTAATGTGGGTTACCAAAGTCTGTTACATGGATTCAGATTTCAGTTCTTAATATTGGAGGAGACTCCATTTGGAGCAACAATGAATTAACAAGGAATCCTGCAGCAAAGAATTATAGCCTTGTGACCTTTCACTTAGTGATCTTTCAAGCACTGTGTTATATGGCTTACAGTGTGAGCTCTACTGGTTGAATGGTCACTAAAAAGCAAAGATGATAAAAAAAATCATTTAGGACAGCATTATCATATGTAATTAACTGCCTAACAGAAGTCAAAAGTCATTTTAGTTAACTAACAAACTACTGTACAACAGAAATTTGAGATAAGTGGATATAGAAATGATATAGAAGTAGCTTACAACATGATGAGAAGGAAAAAAATGCTATTTAGTAGAAAAAAATTATTACAATACAAATGCAATTTTCCCTCTAAATGATTTATATGAAAATACTGATTAGAAATTCACTTACCAAAAAGTTGATATTTTTATTGACCTGGCAGGCACGTGAAGGAATATTCTTATTTCTCAGAATTTTTAAATATTTAAATGATTCTAAAGTTAGTATTGTGTAAAATTATGTGCACACAGTAAGCAGATTGTTATGATCAGAAAAGAGCTTCACAAAGGTAAGAATTTCTTTAGTCTCTCTTCCCAAACAACTAGTTTGGGGAAACCAAGCCATTATCAATGGGTGTCGGAAGATGATAGTGGAGCACACTGGAGGCAAATGAACACTCTGAAAGGAGCAATCTGTGAAGGTAGAGAACTGTGGAAGGAAGTCTTGATCCTTTGCAGGGTTTAATGAAGCAGGAATTAAGTCTATGCTTATGGTAATTAAAGATGTAATCTTACATTAATTTTAAAAACTAGCTACTTGTTCACCGATTGCAATGGGCAGGAAAGAGACATGATCCATTCAGTCAAGGCCAGGGCAAGAGCCAGGATGAACTGGATTTGTTTGATCTAGGTAGACAGCTTTTGTTGCTCGGATATTTGCACTGCTTTGTTATCAAAGCTCTCTCTTCATGTTTAATAAATACAAAAACTCCTCCAATGAAAATACCTTAACATTAGCATTTTCTGAGAGGTCTAACTTGCTCATAATTTCCATGGCAACCAGCCACTGTAACTAGGCAGAGAGAAGAAACTAATTTTTTTTTCAAAGTGCTACTGATTCTTTTCTAATTCACACGTGTGGGAGTATATGTGCTATGGGCAATTGTGTGTGTGTGTGTGTGTGTATGTATGTGTGTGTGTATATTTATGTCATGAAATGTAGATAGGTAGATAGTAGATCAATAGATAACTAGGTAGATGATTGCCAGAAAACCCAAAGCAACACAACATCCTTTAACAAATAAGAATTCCAGACATTATAGTTAGCTTTGTTTTTATATGCAAGTCAGAGTAGAATATTACAATTTAGTTATTTAGAGAAAAAGCCCACAGTTCTGTGTTTATATTTATAATCTCTGTTTGAAATAGTTAAGAAAAATTAAGCAAGATACTCAAGACCATGGGTATTTTATGATCTCAATATTGTACTTTCACCTTGGTTTTTATGACTTTTAAAATAAAATAACAGGCACAAGCTTAGTATTTGAAGAGATTACTTACTCTTATACTAAATTAAATTAAACAGTTTAGAATTTATTTAAATGAGAATTCATGGAAGAGGAATAGTCAACAATTGTAATGTAGAAAAGGTAAGGTAATCAAGATTGCTCCCAATGGCTCCTTGCCTCCTGTTCTTCACACTCTTGGTTAGGCCCTTCCCACACTGTACCAGGGTTAGTGGTGTGAGCCTAAGAATATAGTGGAAGTAACAGAATTCGACTTCTAAAGTGGGCTGTAGAAAACATCGAGGTATCCATGTCGGTGTCCTCTCATTCTTGGTGTTCTCGCTATATATATGTATTTGTTTTGGAAAAAGCCAATTTCCATGTCGTGTGTGGCCCCATGGAAACACACTGTTGGGGAGGAAGTGAGGTCTCTGCCCAGCAGCCGTCTCAGTGAGTTGAAAACAGGTGTTTTGGGCTCATCAAGCCTGCAGGTATTGCAGCTCTGGCCAACATTTTAAGACCCTGAACCACAGTCACATAATTAATGTGATTTTGGATTTGTGATTTTTCAGAAACTATATATTTAAGATACTAAGATTTGGGATAACTTGTTAAAGAGTAATTACTAATTAAAACAGATTTTGGTTCCCAGATAAAATCCTAAACTTTGGGAATAGTTGTAGAAACCTGAAACAGGTAGAATCAGTTAAAAAAAAAAATA
>NW_008349068.1:7362535-7362854 GCF_000622305.1 Nannospalax galili | reverse complement strand
TTTTTTTAATGTTAGTTTCCCTACATGGTTTGTGAACACAACTTCTGAACTTCAAGGAAGCTGCTGGCAGGGCTTCGTGGAGAGTAAGAAGATGCAACTAGGACAGAAGAATGGAGATCTTTGCTATGGAGATGCAGAAGTAGGTTTGCCTTGACATAGAAAGCTTTTTAACAGTGGACAGTGACAGGGATGGCAGAGTATGGAGCCTCTAGTGGGAGAGGAAGACTGTCTATCTGACGAGTTTGTATTCATGCTCAGATGCCGAGGAGCTCAGAAGGTGGGCGACTGTGACCAGTGATAGTCATGTATATAGAGATTA
>NW_008349068.1:7315736-7362199 GCF_000622305.1 Nannospalax galili | reverse complement strand
AAATGTTATTGAATAGGTTAATGCTGTTGTAATGAAATGCTTCTTCTAAGTATGTTGTTATTAAATAAATAATTTTTAAAAATTAAAAAAAAACTGTGTCTACAAAATAAATGGTTTAACAAAAGAGATGGTCTAATAAGCTATTGAAGATATCTACTGATTTCTTTTGCTGGGTACAGTAACTCAGAAGATATATGAATTAAAGGAAGAATTATTAAAGATTTATAACATGTGGTATAATTATATTGAAATTTCCCAGCCTCAGCAGAGAGCAAATGAGCAATGCTACAATTAAGAAACAGTTTGCACACAAACATAAAATCCAGGGAACTACTGATAAGCAGTCTAAAGATCAAGCCAAGGGCTATGTTATCAAGTCATTTGTTAAGACTTCAAAGTAATCTAACATCATCACTCAGAATAGTGTTTAATTTGATAAAGTCCTTCTAAAGCCCTTGAGAGTACAATTCAAATACAGATGTGTATATTATAGTCTATTATTATACAGACAGTAGCAGGGAGGACAGAGTATAAGGGATCTAGTCGGGGGGCTATGGGAGGGTGCCATCTGGGAAGTGGGTATATAGATGAATAAGATTGTTTGGGCTGTTCTGTGTGATATACACACAAAAAATCAACAAGTTTAAAAAGTGAGTCATATTTGAGGAGGAAGCATAAAAATTTATGTCATGTTAATTAGTAGAGGTGATAAACATTACCATTGAAATGTACCCAATGACTTTATAGACATACACAGGTGCCAAGGACCCAAGTGCAACCGATTATGACTAGTAATAAGCAGATACATACAGATTAGAGATGCATGCACCAACACTTAAGTGTTATTAGCAAAATGTCAAGAGCCCTGGAATGAATTTTTCTGTATGAAACTGTGTGTTTTGACAATGAAGTGGAGATCTTTTTTAAACGTTGGGACCTCATTTAATTTTATGTCTTACAGAGTTTATAATGAGTAAAAGACTATACAAGTGTAATAATTCATCTGTAAACCTAAAAATATACAGCCAATTTTGAAAGAGATGTACCCTAGCTCAGAAAATTGTTGTTATTGAGTATGTTAAAGTTGTAATGAAATGCTTCTTCTAAAAAATAAAAAAAATATTAAAAATGTTATCTATTGTTATCTTCTATGATATCAATTAATATTTTCATGTTCTAATATTCCTATACTATGTTATTTATTATATAATTATCTTTCATACGTGTATATATAATGACAGAAGAAAATTATGGGCATTATTCTTTATCAGACGTCTAAGATGGAGATGAAATTATCTTAAAGATATTTACAAATGTGGATTTTATCTGCTCCAGTGGGTCACAATAAGATTCACAGTGGACCCATAAAGTGTTTAAAAGAATTATATCAGCAAAACCACTTCTAGGGACATTACAATTGAAAAGAGGGTCAAGAGTCCATCCCCCCAAATTATTCACATGTAACAGGCTGAGAAGACTACACAGCTGTGGACACATGCCACCTTTTGTGGAAAAAGAAAGCTGACTTAGAGGGTAGAATCAATAACTCAGAAGAAGGAACCAAGTGCCATGCCAAGGGCCTGAATTCTGGTCAGAGAACTTCTAACACTTCCAGTTCAGCTTCAGAACTGCTATGAACCAGTGCATTTCACTTCCTGTCTTTCCTAGGCATGTGCACAACAGGTATCTTTTGCCTGTTTTACCGTACTTGTGGCTACAGACCATCTGCCTCCTTAGTTCATGGTCACTTGAAAACATATGGTAACAGTGCATGTATGTAGTGAATTATAAGATGGCAGTGCTGAATGGAGAGATATGACAATAGAAGCAGTTGCAGAAATAAAATTGAATTCAATGACTATGAGAAAGGACTCAAGAGATATTAAAATGGAGGATATTCTATTTATATAGAATGTAAATGACTTGGATTGGAATAAAACTTGGGTTTTTGTTGTTGTTTGTTTTGCAGTGCTGGAGCTTGAACCTAGATCTTTGCACTTGCTAGACAGGGACTCTTCTACTGAGATGCACCTCTAGATTTTTGACTGGGATATCTGGGTCCATAGCCATACCATCTACTAAAATACAAATAGTGAATACATAACTATGCACTAAGACTATGAATGTAAAGACTCTAGCACTTTCTCCACATATTAATGTCCATAAAGGAAGCTTTTGTTATTCCATTTAGCCTATGTCCTAAGTAATTGTTTTCCCCAAATTTGATTTAATTTTGTCCTTGATTTGTTTGTGAGTCATTATTGCCATTAAGCAAAGTGAGGCCCTGTGGGTTTGGAAGTGGTCATGGTAGTTCCTTCTAAATAAATGAGGGCCAATATGACAAGAGTTTGTATATCTTCAGATTCTTCTGACAGACCTAATGGGGGGCACACTTGCATCCCATCAGAGGTATTTGTTCATGTCCTTTGAAATCTTTAGTGTAGACAGGCCTTGTGACTTGCTCATAACCAATAGCAAAGGATATGGGCTGTCCTTGCCATAATTGGTTAACTTTGTATGACAGAGGTGATGAGGTGCCAGTTTTGTGATCATATATGTTACAGATTTTTAAATCAGAAGACTGGAATTAGCGAGGATTTCTCTTCCACACTGCTTTTAAAGAACTAAGCTGCCATGTCAGATATCCTATGGAGAGAGCCATCAGGAAACCATGAGGGTGTCTAGAAAATTGACATATACATGTAACCAACATCCAACAAGAACCTTAGTCCCGTATAAGAAGATGAATTCTGTCAACAACCTGAGGAAGCTTGTGAATTAACCATCTTTAAGTGAACTGTGTGAAGAAGATGCAGCCTGTGCTGACGCTGGGTGAGACCCCGAAACAGAGAACCTGGTTGCGTTGTGCTTGGGTTTCCCCTACAGAAACTGTGAGTTGGCAAATGTGTATTGCTTTATATCACTAGGTTTTTTTTTGCAAATTATTCACAGCAATAAAAACCTGCAGCAGCAACAACAACAAAACAATCAATACAAGAAATATACAACAGAAGCTACATATAAAAATTTGGATCAAATTTGGATCAAGGGGGTTAGAGAGACGGTTCAGTAGTTCAAAGCACCAGCTGCTCTTCCAGAGGATGTGGGTAGGGTTGACCTCTATAGGCACTGCATGACTTGGGTTCACTCACATACACACAGGCAGAATGCTCAAAACATAACACATATTTTAAAAATTAAAGAATGTTTTTTTATCAAATATAAGGACAGTAAACAGAGCTACCTTAAAATAAAACGAGCTTGACTGGTGAGCACTAAACTCTCCCTCACTGAATTGCTTAAGTGGCTAAATGTTAGTACCTGGTCTAACAGAGCGTGAGGGCTGCAGTAACCACCTCACAAGGCTACTTCCACATTCATTTAAAATTTTATTTTTAATAGACACATACTAATTGTATACATTCATATTTATGTGGAACAATGTAATATTTTGATTGATGCTTACATTTGCAGAGATTTAACCAAGCTAATTAACAATTCTACCAGTTCTTACCATTTTTCTTATGGTCAAAGCATTTCAAACCTACACTTTAAGTAATTTTGAAATACACAGTGCATTACTGCTTGTTGTGCTAATGTGGCCCTTCTGTGCACTAGGTCACTGAGGCTTAGCTCACTGCAACAGAAATATCCTTTCGTCTACATCTACCTTTTTCCCATCCACTCTCACCCAGCCACTGGTAATCACTGTTCTACTTTCTACTTTAAACATTTTTAGTTCCACATATATGATTTTAAATATTCATAAACTTAATTGGTCTGGGATAATAAACCAGTGGATGAACAGAAACAACCTCATTATACAGCAAAAGTTACTGCTAAACATAAATATTCGCAATCAATAGATTGCTCAACTAATCTACTTGCTTCTAACATTCAAAGAAAAACACAAAAATAAATATAGTCTTTATACATTACTTTTAGAAAACACGCCACATATGATAGCATACACCTGTAATCTTAGTAGAAACAGAAGAATTTACAATAGTTCAAAATTAGCTTGGTGCTCATAGTGAGTCCCAAGTCAGCCAGGGCAATATAATAAGATCCTATCCCTAAAGCTCCCCAAGACTAAAATCAAAACAAAACAAATGAAAAAAAAATTAAAGGTACAATATGACAATATTCTGGCTGAAGAATAATTTTCTTGCATGGCTTTATGTTTTCAATAATTCTAAGAAATCTTTAACTATACCTATGTATTCTAGGGTCAGAGAGAGGTAAATCATTTTAAAATTATCAAATGAAAAGGCAAGTCATGGGCTGGTGAGATGGCTCAGTGGTTAAGAGCACTGACTGCCCTTCCAGAGGACCTGGGTTCAGTTCCCAACACCCATATAGTGGCTAACAGCCATCTGTAACTTCAGTTTCAGAGGATCTGACACCCTCTTCTGACCTCCAAAGACATTGCATACATATGGTACACTTACATACATGCAAGCAAACCACTCGAACACATAAAATAAAAATAAATAAATCAAAAAGACAAACCAGATACTTTGATAAGATATCCATGAATCATTCTAATAAGAAATTTATATTCAAAGTATATTAAAAATCTTAAATGTGAACAATAAGACACCCTTTTAAAATGTGGTAAAGGTTTTGATCTTTTTCTTTCTTCTTTTCTATTTTTTTTTTTTTTTTGAGACAGGTCATCCCTGTTTCTCCCAGCTGGCCTAGAACTTGGTGCATAGACCAGGCTGCATTGATCAAACAGAGATCTGCCTGCCTCTGCCTCCTGGGTGCTGGGATTAAAAATGTATGCCATCATCCCCAATATAAATAGAACTTTAATCAAGGAATATCTTGGACTAGCTCATAAGTACATGGAAATACACTTAACCTCATTAGTCATTAGGGAAAAGTAAATGAAAGCCACAGTTAGATCCCATCTCTGTTGTATTTAGGTACATGTCTGTGAAGCATTTTCTTAATTGCTGATTGATTAGGAGGGCCGAGCCCACTGTGAGCAGTGTCATCCCTGGGCAGGTGGACCTGAGTTGTATAAGAAAAGTAGTTGAGCAAGCCAGAGGAAGCATTCCTCCACGGTCTTTGCTTCAGTGCCTGCCTCTAGGTCCCTGCCTCAGTGATGGATTGTGACCTGGAAGTTGTAAGCTGAAATAAACCTTTTCCCACATGCTTTAGTACCACCATTTTAATACAATGATCTACTAGTTGAAGTATCCTTATCCATTAAAGTATGAAGTACTCTTTTCCATTAAAGCAGATCCTTAATCATTGCTACAACATAATTTTGATATTGGAATTTCTGCACTTAAATATTTATAACAGTATCTGGCTTAGGCATCTCATTAAAGCTGGCATCTTTCCTTCTAGCCTGGTTTGTTAAAATGAGAGGCATTCATAGCATGTGTCTGCAATTAATAATCTATACTTTGACCAACTACATCTATGCACAGAACACACCCATATTTTAAAGAACAAAGACTCTAAAAGTCGCTAAAATGCACACTCGACTTTGGTAACAGGGGATACCTTTTATATCTAGCATTGCCATCATGTACCTGGAATGTGATGGGCCTCTTTCCTGGGAAGTCTGGGAGGATAGGCTTCCATCAAAGGAGTTTCCTTGGTGGCAGCCTGAAATGGTGGCCTTGGGTGAGACTGAATCAGACTGGAACGTTTCACAGACCACCTGGAGTCCCTTGTGAAAGTAAGACAGTGGATTAGTTTCTGTCCCCTCATTAGTATATCTCTAGAATTACCTTCTTGATTGTGTACAGAATTACATATATTAAGGGTTTTATTTTTAGCATAACTAACCATAATGCTATAGATCAAGAAATTTTGCCTTTGTCTAGAAGGGAATAGAAACAGAATACTAGAAAATACATATGTCATGCCAAGCATTAGGATGGAGTACTTATATAAATTTTATTTCATTTTTCCCTTCATTTTTTTCTTTTCCACCTCTGTGTCCAGCATCTGCAGGAGAGTTAACCCAAGAATTCATCACATATGTCAGCACTGAGCACAGCAGAAGTGTGAGGCTAAGCCTGGAGCCAGCATAGCAAAAGGCTATAAAATTGAGTTGGTGCCAGAGAATGGAAGGTTCAAGGTTTTCCATCATTCATTGGAGGAGAGGTATGACACATTTTTCAGATGGTCATAATGACTTTTACTCTTTTTGTAAGTATACATTCAACAGCTTTTTACCAAATAACTCATTTTAGTTACATTTAGCTGATAAATGCAATTCTGCTCAGATAATGGACAATATTTTTCTGTAAGTATTGCAGATTAATTTCTTTACTCAATGATAAAGATCCTCAGAAGTCTACCACAGCAGTTTAGCTCCTACACTTTCTCTTTTCATACACAAATAAAACGTGAATCAATAACAGATTATAGGAAACAAATATGATTAGAAATCTCATGAAACAAGTCTTCTGAAATTATCAAAGAATCATTTAGCATGAGTATATTGTATGTGCCTCATGAGAGATACTTAGGTAAATTAAAACAAGTTAGATGACTGGGGATATGGCTGAGTAACTCACTGATAGAGCACTCCACTTGTCTTGCATGCATGAATACCTGGGCTCAACCCCAGCCCCACTAAAGCAACAACAACCATCAGAGGAACTTGAACTTTGAATTCAAGAGCTTACAGTTAAAGACTGGTGAATATACATTAGAACAGCATGTTGACTCAAACTAGAGTGAAAACCACAAATAGCCACATAACCAATATTAAAAATAGTAAATCATGGCTGAGGAGATAACTCAGTCAGTAAAATGCTTGCCTTGCAAGCATGAGACTTGGGTTCCATCCCCAGGACCCATATAAGATTGCCAGGCATGATAGCATGTTTGTAATCCCAGTGCTGGGGAAGCAGAAACAGGCAGATCCCTGAAGCATCCTGGCCAGAGAGAACTCCAGACCTGTATGAAATCCTGTCTCAGAAAAAAAAAGGTGGATGGCACTTAAAGAACACTACTTGAGGTTGTCCTCTGAACCACACACACACACACACACACGTATACATTTGCACGCATACCTGCACACCCACATAAACAGGCACACACATACACATATGCAAAAATAGTAAAATGGGAAATTGCTTTAATAATATATCTAAACAACTGTCATTTCAATATACACTTAATATAAAAATTTTAGTAAGATGGTCACTTTTTCATACAATATTTTCAAAGCGTGCTTAATACTCTCAACCCACTATAGCTATATTTCAAGAGTTTGGTAGCCACATGGGCCTAAGAGCTACCCTGTTGGACAATAAATGGCATAATATGCCTAACATAATTAGACAAGAGTTCCTAGGGAACTGAGAACTCCACTGCTTCTTTTCTTTTTCTTTTTTTTTTTTTCAATATTGGGAATTGAACGTAGGGCCTTGCATAAGTGCTTTATCCCTAAGCTAGAACTCCTAGACCTTTATTTTCAGTTTGTTTGTTTTTTCTGAGACAGGGTCTCAGGTTAGCCTTGAACTCATGCAATAGCCCAAGCAGTTCTGAAACTTACAATCCACCTGCCTCAGTGTCCTGAGCAGCTGGGATTACAAACTTGCACCCACTACTGTTATTAAAAGACTACAAGTTAGACAAGAAGAAAGGAAGACAAAGTGCATCCCAGATAGTAGGAGCAGTCTGAACAAAGATTCAGAGGTTAAGGTGAGTGGATCTGAATGCTGGGGGTGACAACATTTAATTAACTAAGAACCATACAGTCGTTTAGGAAAGATGGTGCCATGGTGAAAGCACAAATTACCAGAAGAGGAGTTTGTCTTCAAGTGACGTTCAAGCATCCTCTACATATTACTGAAGAGGGGCTATGCTGAAAGGAATAGTATCTTGCACATACTAGCTTTGGTAGCATGAGTTATTAGATAAAGGGTGCATTAGGAAGACTAGCCAGGAATTATTAAGTAGTATATATGTCTAAGCCAGAAAAGCTTTAAAGGCAAAAATTTCAATTACGTGAGTCAATCTGTAGTCAAGTGTTGTGGTCCTAGATTTAGAGTATAGAAGTGGTCAGAGGAAACAGAGTGTATTTGAGCAACACATGAAAAAGAAAACAAGGTGATTTGCCAAGAAACCAAAATGTAAGATCCCAGCAGAGCAAATTATGAGCTTTACATAGTCCATTGCATTCAAGATGCCATCACTTGTAAGACATGCCATTTTTTTTGTACATTAAGGAAAAAAATGTTAATTAAATTAGGACAGTCAACTTATCAGTGAGACCTTTTAATTATACATGTATTAAAAGAGCTATTTTGGCTTACCCAGGGATAGTTTTGATTATACATCCATCTTATGTATATGTAAAAGGAGGGTATAAGTGAAATAAATTGGTGTAGTCTTCTTAAGATTTCTTCATATTTAGAATGTTCAACTTGGAATTGATATGTGAGGTTTTCCAAGGAATAACATTACTTTCTCCAACATTCTTAGTCACTGACCCTGATACTACGAATTTTGACACTTCACGTGCTGTATGAGAATGATAGTGATGTTGAGACTGATCCCAGGCAAGGAGATTGTAAGTGACCAAAGATGATTGAGCACACTCCATTTCAAAGATGCTAAATGTGAAAAATTCCACCTTAAATAAGGCGTATAGTTCATAGTGCAAGTAACTGCTCAGAAAATGATAGCCATGCCAGGATTCTAGTCTCCAGCTTGAAGGGCGGCTTGGAAAATAATGTTATTCCTGACAGTGACATGTCAATTGGAAAGAGGACTTGGTTTTGATGGAAAGCATCATTTTCTTTGCATACACTGAATTCAAAGTATAGATCAAACAGCACTTTATTCAATGTGAGAGAGTAATGTCAACCAATATGTACTGTATGCTGATGGAGCTATTGAGATAAAACACTACTTACTACATACTAATCACTGAGATAAAACACTCATCACACACTGCCTTGCTTCAGCATCTCTACATTTTTGGAAGATGCATAAAATTAATTTTCATACTTGACTGAAAGAAAACCTGGCTGAAAAACTACATGTCAGGAAGGAGGAGACGGCTTTGCCCTAGGTGGTAGGATTCTAAACCTGAAGTCTAACCCTTCCCATTGTGCTCTCTCAAAGAACTCCTCCCTTGACCCCTTCTCAAGATTGTAACAAACTAACCTCTCCTTGCTGTCCTGGGTCTGGATTTGGTGATTCACAGGTCTGACTTCTATTGTTGATAGGAGAACTTCTCTTAGCTGCAATGATGAAGGAAAATCCATCATAAACTGCATAAGAGTCTAAGATCATTTTGTCTCATAAATTCACTCCATTTTCAAATAAAAACTCATTTTCTAGAGCCTGAAATGGTGGCACATGCCTTTAATCTCAGCACTCAGGAGGCAGAGGCAGGCACATCTCTTTGAGTTTGAGGCCAGCCTGGGCTACAGGGAGACCCTGTCTCAAAAAGACCAACCCCCCACATTTTCTAATACTTTTATTATCTTGAAAAAGACACTGACTCACAAGTGGTGTAAACAATAATCAAATAACTGATAAAAATCCAGCATTTCTAATTTTTCAAGGTACATTTTATCTCTTCATTCTAACTTACTAAGTTCAGGTGTTTAGAAGTTGGCAATATTAATTTCTTATATTTCAGGTCCTCACTATATACCAAGTCATGTTCTAAGCATTTGACATGCATTAACTGATTTAACCCTATTTCTAACCCTGTATTATTGCTATATTATTATATTGATTTCACAGATGAAAAAGCTCAAGTAACGGCATTTAACTTGCTCAGGGACATTCGGCACTTGCAGGAAGATTTCAGGCCACTCTGACATCAGCATCTATCTTTATTATTACTATTATTATTATTTTATGTGTATGAGTATATTGCCTGTATGTAAGTGCACCCATGTTGTACAAAACCCACAGAGGTCAAAAGAGGACATTTAATCTCCAGAATCTGGAGTTACACACAGTTGTTAGGTACTGTGTGGGTGCTAGGAACCAAACTTGGCTCCTCTGCAAGATCAGCCAATGCTCCCAATTACTGAACCATCTCTCCAGACCCAGCATCTGTGATTTAACCATCATGTAAGGCTGATCCTGTGGTAAGACTCAAGTAGGTTACATCTTTACTTTAGGTGCAGGAACACCACAGGGAACTGTGGTAGCAGTGCTTTTCTTGACTGACCACTAAGCGAGTGCTGAGAAAACCAAGTTATTGCCAAGGTCAACTTCTGGACTTGCTCTTTGTAGTCATCTTGTCTAGGCTGTGTCTGAATCCCCAGCCAGTGGATGCTAGGCACCACTTCAACTCTATAGGCATGAGGTACAGGAGAAAGAAATCAACCCTGAGCATCTTTCAGAAGCAAAAAGAGTGAGGTGGATAGCCCAAGGGCTTTCATGGAGAGTCACAGCTTCTTAGTAGTTTTTATAAGTGTATTAAATGATTATATATTAATCAAGATATGGAGCTGGAGCTGTAACTCAGTGGTAGAGTACTTATGTTTGAGCCTCAGGATGGGCTCAGACCTCCAACCTTGAAGTTACTGCTCCATATGCATAGGAAAATTACAACAAGACTTCAAAATATTAAAAATTAAATCTCTTTAACCAAGCTCTTATAAAAGTATGTCATTTTGCTAATAATTTGTTACATCAATGCATTTCTATTATTTTTATTGTTTCTAGTTTTAAAAATACCATCTTCCGTTTGTTCTATATCCTCTCTCCAGTTGTTTGAATCCAAAGTAATTAACCTCATTCCATACATAGACTCTGAAGCAAATTCCTGTTTATGATACTTTTACTTATTGAGTTCCTTGATATTTGAAACTGTGACAGTCACTCTTGACTTTATCTTTAAACAGTTAATATTTTATATACATAAAAATGTGGGATTCATCTACTTTTTGCTATATGAAAAATTCATTTTCCTTTTGAATGAATCTATACATCATGATAAATAACTTATCAAATATATGACATAATAAGGGACAGGATGGTTATACCAATTTCTTAACACATCAGGCACTTGTAAAGTTTTGTTAGGTTATAAAGGAAGAAGAATGTAAGAACTTGTTTGTAATTTCCTTCCATTTATAGAGTCCTTTTACATACTCAGTCCTCCGCTGTCTGCCCCCAGACCTTACAAACTAAGCAAAAAATATCTATAGGTATGTGCATACATATGATTAAATGCTTTTGTAGATTTTTTTGTATTTTTTTCTTTTCAAATTCTACCAGTGATGCTAGAAATAGGGTTGAGGATAGGAGAATGAAATGTATTAAGCAGTTACTCTGAAACATATTTCATATGCGTTCTCATTTACACTTACTAAAAAGCCCTATAATTTAGCATTATCATCTCTATTTCACATTAATAATAAATATTCTGGAGTTAAGTTGCATACATAACAAGAGATAGACTTGGATGGAAGCATGAGCCTACTGTGCACTTTTGAATGTATCATGCTGTGCCCATTCTGTGATACAGTCCAACCACAGAGTTATCTCAGCACACAATTCCAGTTCCAGAAATGAAATGTTTTGGTAGCAATAGAACATTGTGATGAGATCTCTAAAGATCTAAGGATCCTGTTCTTTATCTATCATAATGATGATGAAATAATAACTATAATAATAGCTATTGCTTACTAATATGTGGCAGGCATTATTCTAAGCTGATATATATTTTCTCATAATTATTATATAAGCACTATTAATATGATATTTTAATCGCACTTTACAGGTGAGAAAACAAAAGCACAGGAGACTTAATGATCTAATCATTTAAGTCCCATAAGTAAAAAGCATGTGTCCCATGTGAATAAGCCTCATACCTAGGTCACCTAGATAAACTCCAGAGAGATTTGCTTTTTCTTGGCCACTTAAAGGCAAATCATCCTACCACCTTCACCCCTACATGTAAGGGAACCTACTAATGTTGCCCACTGGGCATCAGAGTCACAAACCTGTAATGATATTCCTGATGGGTTTCACCAGAGCAGTAAAACCAGAGACTTCAGGCTGTCTGTGCTCCCACATAGGCTGCCATATGACCAGCCCACTGGCCAATCGGAAGGTGAGATCAGATTCCTGGGGATAGAGAAGATCTGTGTTCAGCAATTTGCTTGGATCAGGGAATGCATCATTGTCACCAGACCATTTTCAGAGTGACTCGATCTGCAACTCAGATGAATGTTTCTAGGGCAAACCAATGATCTTATGTTATCACTGCAGTCAGGATGGAAATTACAGTGACCTGCTTTAGGCAAAATGAGCAATTAATAAAAATGTTGTTTTGGGAAAAGCATGGAACACATGAACTACTGTTTTTGTTTGCAGTGATCCAGATCTGTTTATGACTAGAGTCTGGACAGCTCTCTTCACTCTTGGTCACAGTACTATTCCTCTTAATGATGTAACTGTCTTTATTTTTCTATCAAAATGCAATATCCTCAGGGGTTGGGTATTCTGACTTTCTATTCTTTGGTGCATCTCTCTTTCTTGTATATCACAGAATCAGATAAATGTATTTTGACCGTTCATATTAATTTATATTGTAATATTCTCTTAATAGTCCTTAATTCCTTGAAGGTAAGTGATAGGTCAAGAATCCCCCTTCCCTACAGCTCCCAGCATTGTTACAGCATTAATGCAGATTAGGAATTGTGTGTACAATAGATATTCAATAAGTATTTGCTATCTGGCTTATTTTTAATAAATTTATGTATTATTTTTATTTTATGTGTATGAGTGTATTGCTTGCAAGTATGTAAATGTACCTGTGATGTGCAATGCCCACGGTCAGAAGAGGACATCAGATCCCCAGGAACTGGAGTTACAGACGGTTGTTAGCCACCATGTGGGTGCTAGGAACTGAGCATAGGTCCTCTGCAAAAACAGCCAGTGCCCTTAATCTCTGAGCCATCTCTCCAGCTCCAAGTTTGACTGATTTTATGACCTATGCATGTTTATTTATAATTAAAAATTTCTTCCAGAAACACATTCTTTGCTTTGTGAGTACATTATTTTGAGAGGATTAATTATTTAACATGCAACCTTATACCATAGAAGTTCAAACACATGTCATAAGATTGCATCTTAATCATCAGCTCATCAAAACACAGGGAACATGGAAGCAGGAAATGTGAATACAGATTAATGAACACATCTGAGACCCAGGAATTCACTTAGGACAGTGGTTTGCAATCCTGACTTACATTATTACAACCCTCTTTCCCTCTAGGGAGCTTTTAAAATTCAGGAGGCCCAGGTTTCACTTCCATTCTCTACTCAGACACATTAAATTAAAACTTCTGTGAGGTTTTCTAAAGCTCCCCAGGGAGCTATAGCTGAAAACCACTGGGTTAGAAGGTAAGCAAGCACCAAGAACTGGGAAAATAGAAGAAAAGTGATTCGATAAATGGCAAATTCAAATTCACTGACTGTTAAGGAGTCTTGAGTTTAAATAGTGTTGTAAAATCCCTAGATAAGCTCACCTTGCTAGACACTTGGTGTCCTGGTATCATTTCTGTTGCTCTGATGAATACCCTGACCAAACGCAACTTGGGGGAGGAAAAGGTTAGAGTCCATTACTAAGGGGAAGTCAAGGCAGGAAACTGAAGCAGTTGGTCACATCACTTCCACAGCCAAAAGCAGAGAAAATAAACACATCCTTGCTGCTTGCTTTCTCCCATCTTACAAAGCTCAGAACCCCTGATGGTACCCATAGTGGGATGGGTCTTTCTACATCAATTAACAATCAAGACAATCTCCCACAGCCATGCCCACAAGCCAACCTGATCTAGGAAATTCTGTAATTGAGAATTTCTTCTCAAATGATTCTAGGTTGTGGCAAATTGACATTTAACAAGACCATTTGGTCTTCTATAAAGAAGATTTGGTCTTCTAGCAGATTTCTCTGAATTGAAACATTCTCTCAAGGAGAGAGGGAGAGACTCATGAGACTCCAAGCAAAACTCAGTATGTCTAGGAAAGTAGAAACTTGGGAGTTTTTGGAAGGTCCCTCTCCAGCTTTATAGAAGCATTGGTAAGCAACTGCTAGAGGAGGAAACTGACAATCTGAGCTACTGAGATGAGATTTCTTGGACCTGTAATCTGCCTTCAAGTTGTGCAGAGACCTTGAGCTCCCAGGTTGCAGCTTTCATGAGCTGTCACCCATGTTGGGGTAGGCGTTTAGGTGATGAAGTTGCTTTTGAGTCATCATTGCTCCTGAAAGTAAGCCCTCAATCACACTCCTGTAAAACTCATTAGTTCATTAAGTTGGACTTTGGTGTAATTGCTACTTTGGGTTCTCTTTTTGTGGTAAGCAGATGTGTTATATCTCCTCAGGAAAAGCCTCACATACAGCAGGGTCTTGGCTCCATTAGCAAAAGAGCCACAGTGGTGCCCACAATGGAAAAGCCTCTATGATTACTTGTGGAATATGAGGACAGCTCACAAATCACTTGGCCAGATTCATTCTGCACTCATTTTTATGTACAATATTTTTATGTACGGTATTTTTATGTATAGTATTTTTATGTACAGTATGTATTGTATACATGGCTATTCAGCTTCCATGCAGAGAACACACAGAAAATGAAGCATACAAAAATCTTTGCTCATAGTTGAATGCAGTAAAGCAGGTAGGGATGTGCCAGGCAAAGTGTTGACTTCTTAGATAAAAAGGTCAGGGAGAGTGCAACGAGTACAGATCTAAGGGAAATGATTGCGTTTCCTTGTGGTTATCTCGAAAGAAAGTGTTCCAAGAAAGGGATCAGCAGTGAAGAAGGTCCTAAGTTTACCTAGTGTGTTGAGAATCAAACAGTGAACTGTGTGCCTAGTCAAAAGAATGAGAGTGAGGGAAAACACAATATATAGTAAAGACTCCATGAGGACGTGAGAAAGAATGGGAACCATGGAGAATTTGGAGTGACAAAGGGTGTGTGTTTAAATAAGTTCAATCTGGCCAATGAGAAGAGTTTGAGAAAGGACATATTTGGAATAAGAGGCAACTTGTCAAGTTATTGTTATTGCCTATGATCAGACTGGGATGCTAGCAGAGAGCAAGATCAGAATCTGGATGCAGTTTAGAGATATAGTTACAGAATTTGCTCATTGATTGGAAACAGAATATAAAAAAGTTGCCAAGGACTTTGGCTTTGCCATTAATAAAGAAGAGCAGGATGAAATGGAGCACATAATGGGATTTTGGAAGCATGTCATGTTAAGACTGAGATGCTGTTTGATATTCAGCAACAGATAATTAAATAAGCAGCTAGGCAGGTCTAAAGGTTAGGGGAGAGCAACCCAAATCCCCTTGAAAGGAACATTGGCAAGTGGGCACAGTATTCTGCATACAGAGAGCTATCATTATGGTGCACTGCATACAGAAGATTACCACGTAAATAATATTGATCAGATTTGTCTTCAGAAATGCAGGAAGCCAAATCTCAGTTGAGATGGTTTTGATAATTTCTTAGTTTCAGACTTAACCTTTTTTTTCCATATTTCTCTTACATAATCTCAACACAAGCAAGATTCTAGCCAGGCATTATGGTGCACACCTGTAATCCTAGCTGTTGGGCAGTGGAGGCAGGAGAGTCAGGAGTTCAAGGTCATCCTGGGCTACATATTAAGGTGAGGCCAGCCTACTCTACCTGAGTCTCAAAAACTAATAATGATAATAATTACTAATAATAATGAGGAGGAAGAAAAAGTAATTTAGAAATCCCAGTGGAAATTGCAACTGAAAGTACTCGACTCTTTTACTAACATCTTTGTCTTTAACATCCAGTATATCAGTGTGGCACTCAGCACTTACTGACAGTTACTGTCATCATTTTGTTTTGCTTACTTATTCCCAAATAGACAAGAGGTATAATTTCTGAAGGCAAGTTAGTTCCTTTCCTGAATACTTCCTCTTGACCATCAATCATTGCTTAAATGAAAATATTTGTACTTTTCCAGAAAATGCCAACTAAATTCAACCATTCCTTATTTTTTACACCTGCAACACCTACAGCTTCCACTTATGTTATTGTTTTCATTTTAATTCTTAAGCTGGAAGAATGCAGAAGCCCTGACACCCTAATTTCTCTCCTAGAGGCTCCTTCAATGAGGTTCTCTGTGTGCTGTGTATGCACACACAATCAGAAATTTGGTACCTGGAGAAGACACATTTTTATCATTCAAATAGTTGAGGGAAAGCAGACTTAAAGGTTCCTGAGGAATAAACAGGTGGAAACACTGGAGAATCTGTATTTCCACCTTTGGGGGCTTTTTTTTTGTTTCCAATGAGGTTCTGAGCCCATGAAATCATGAAGCAATTGTAAATGTATCAATGGGTCATTTAGAGAGATTTAACTGAGCAATTATCATGTTAAAGTTGTACACTTCACACATGATTTTTCTCAATTCTCCTTGCAGACTCGCATTTTACTTTATCTCCTGCTGTTTCTTCAGCACATTCAGTCATGCTTTAGTACACAGCAGACACCTAAAAAACATTCCTTCAAGAAATAAGTGAATATTGTAACATCATTACAATACTTGCACCACATTTTAAAAGACTTCTTAATTTAAGAAATATATATATCATTTTCATTGATAAAATTTAGTATAACATTGATGACATATTTGACAGCCTACTCATATTAATGATTTTAGGTGAAATATTTGAGTGAATTATAAACTAAAACTATAGAAAATAGGTACTGAATAATATTCTCTCTTAAAAATGAATAACAGTTATTTTCAAATTAATTTAATAAATATTAATTACTCTTACACAGGGATAATATATTAGTTTTCATAGATGGAACTATAATTCCAATCTTCAAACAATTCAGAAGCTAGCAAGAGAGAGACACTTATAAAGAGATGACAATAAACAGCTAATCGGAACAATAAAGATGGTCCTGCAATATTACAGAAATAAGGGATGAGTAGGGCCAGGTCTTTAGTGAGGTCTAAAGGAGAAATAGGAGTTTCATAGGCAGAGGGACCGAGTATGGAGGCATTATAGGCTGTGGGACCTGCATCCTTTAGAAGAAAACCCATGTTATATTCCTGGGGAAGCTGCAAACATCTACAGCTCTTGGACAGGACACACCATGTCCTATGTACACCAGTCCTATGACTTTTACCCTATGCATGAAAACAAATCAAACGTTATTCTAATAATGTTTGATACAGTCAGATATACTTTATATCAATCATTTTGACTTTGAAATTGGATTTTATGAGACAAGTCAAAAAATTATGAATCCTGCTAGAAGTAAAAAAAAGTAAGAGATGATAAAAAGCTTTAGGTTTAAGTAGTAAATAGAAATGAAGATGTGATAGATTTGAGAAATATTTAGGAGATAAAATGGGTGGTACTCTGTGATCTGTTGGATGTTTGATAGGAATGAAGGAGGGAGCAAAGGTAGTTTGCATTTGTGTTAATGATATGAAATACAGAGCAGAGAGACAAATGCTCACCCCAGAGAAAAACAGAAATACCCGAGGATCATCTACTTGAGCAGTAAGTTGAAAATTTGATCTGAAGCCAAGAGAGAATTTGGTTTGGGCAGGTAGAACTAGGAGACCTCACCTCAGCTTCTAGGTCACAAATGCTATTAGACTCCAGGAGGGAACCTTCAAGGAAAGAGATGTACAACAACAGGAGTGTGAGGAGACTCAGTGGCATGTGGTGCCCATCAGAGGAACAGAACTTGCAAGAACAGGGCACAGTGGTAGTTTCAAATATGGTTGTTTAATGAAATGAAGATTGCAAATTAAGATCATGCTCAAAATCTCATCAGTTATTTATGGAAAAAACTTTTCTTCAATGGAAAAGTTCCAGCACTGGAGCTTAAGGAAACTTTATAGAGCGTTAATGCTTCTCTGTGTTTTAGGTTGAACACTGAAACTTGTTTCATCCCCACAATACCCCAAAATTCATTCTTATGTCCAGTTTATACTTGAGAAAACTGAAACTTAATGAAATGAATTATTCAATGTCATATAAGGAGTTGGCAGGCACCAAACTCAAAATGCAGATGTATTTGTTTTCAAAGCATGAACTCCCAGTCATGTCTTTCTAACAAAATTATAGCCATTCTGAACACATCTATTTTTCCACACTTTTCCAATTAAAACGCTATTTGTTGACACATGGACATCTCTGTGAGCTGTTTTTAGGGAAACATTTCCTTTGCCCTCTCCATTTTTAAGTACTATGTACCAGATAATGGCTATTTTTAGCACTTGGATCAGCTCCTGGGAACAACTTGGGTTTCCTCAGTAAGTCAGTCCCAAAATATTGAGAGTTGTACATTCATCGGGACACCAGAAGTACAACAGTAACCCCAGGAAACAGTATCTTTTCATTTAGAACCTCTATGCAAGAGAGAGTAATGGGCAGTAAAGATGCTTGCAAGCACACATAAAAATTCCTGGTAGTGACGGGTGGTAAGAAGGAAAAAATGCAGCGTGAGCTCCTAGTGGCATAGAAGTAGTCAGGGAAGAACTTTCTTATATGTTGACATCTGACAGTGAGTAAAGTGATGTGGTCACCCGAAAATGTGAAAGTAGAGGGCAGGAGGAGTGCTTCAGTATGAGAAAAACCCAGCTCAAGGACCAGAAAAAAAAAATGAGCTTCTGGAGTTTGAGGATGAACCTCCAGTAACCCAGAAGGCTAGTGAACATGAAGAGAACTGAGGCTGGAGAGTGAGAATGGGCCAGGCCTACAGGTCTTCAGAAGCAGGGTGAGACGAGCACTGTCAAAGAAATGCTTTCCATTCAGTGTACTCTCATTAAAGACTTTTAAAATGGAAAGTTAAATCTTTTAGAACAACAGTTTGATTGAAATATGTTTAATGGGTAACGTTAGCACATATGCTGCATTTTGGAAACTCACGTCGTTCCAGATCCATTCCCACTACAGATGGGGTAAAGCCAATAGAATTTTCTTTAAAAATAAAAACAAAACTCAAATGGATACAAAGATGTCCTAGGCTACCCCCTCATAATGGCTGTTAGTGGCCCTAACCACCTTCACATGTACACTGCTGACTGGTATTTCTATTCACTAGGGTTATAGTGTTGAAGAACAGCTAAACACATGAATTACTTCTTATCCCCTATCTTGGCACAAATGGAATATGATATACACGTTCACACATATTCAACAGTGTTAGAGGTATATATACGTGACTTAATGCAAATGAGGGCATTATGCAGATGAGGCAACATGACATCATGAGACATGAGTGTAGAAAGTGGTAGCATATCCACCATGGCAGCCTAATCCCGTGCTTTCTAGTTAATGCTCTTACAAATGTTTTTCCATGAAATTGTCCATGGAAACTTTACCTAGCTGTCAAAAAATCTTAGCACATACAAATTTAAAACTTCTGGTCCAGACCCTGTATTAAAATAAAGGTAGTTACAAAAGGCTACAGAAATCCAGAGGAACTAGTAACTGTGCCTACATGGAGAAAATCAGAGAAAAAGCTTCATGGAAATGATGACACTGGAGTTGGGGTTTGAAAGGGCCATGAGAGAAAGAAAGGAGAGGATAGAGGACAGAGTGGATGGCAAGAACGCATTTGGGGAAGGGCTCTGACAGCTCCCAGAACTGATCATCAGGTGACCAGTAGACACTGACACTTGATGATTCAACAAAAGAATTTAAGCCCTAGGTCATGCTTGAACTTAGACAGTCTGTCTTAAGATAGAGCACTGTCTTAAGATATAAGAAAATACACTGAAGATTTTTTAGTAGATAAAAGATATTTGGAGATTGATGTCTTCCCACTGCCTTGGTTTTTTGAGGCAGGTCTTCCTGTAGTCCAAGCTTCCAGAAACTGATTACGTGCACCAAACTAGCAGCCTCCATCTCACAGAGATCCACCTGCTTCTACCTCCTGAGTGTTAGGATTAAAGGTATGTGCCACCACATCAGCTTGAGATTTGTGTTTTTAAAGTAAGGTTCATTTAGTGTAAAACTAAAAGCCTCTATGCTGCAATAAGGTCATTCAAAAACAGACAAACATGGGGATATCCTTTGAAACCCACCCTCACTTTATCTCCATCCTGTCCCATCCCATAGCTAGTACTAGCTTACTGCTTACCTTGATCCTATGCACCAGAGGAGCAAACAGAAACACAAAGAGCTCCACCGTAGCCATGGAGTTCTGAAAGATCTTCCTTCGGTTGTTTTCTTCCTCGTCATTGGAGCTGCTTCGGCAAGGCTGCCCTGGAGAACCCTGGTTTTCAATCTGGTGGATAAAAGCACTGCTGCTGCCACCCCAGCTGGAGCCTCGGTCTGTACCCCCAAACTGCTCACTGTTGCAGTCTTGGGGAGCCTCTAGGAGCATCCAGTGCAGGGTATGAAGGAGTTTTGTCTCAGCAACACCCAGCTTATCCTGGTGGCCTGTTTGAGACAACCACATAGCCAGGTAAAGGTAAACTCTGAGACAAGAACAAAGGTTCTTTCCCTTTGGTTGGGAAGAACGTTAATATTTTTCTCTATGGTCCAGTTTTGCAGGAGAAACTATGCTTCTAAAAACTGGTACTTATAAAGCTCATTGCTATTAGAACAGTCTTTCTTTTGGGTAAAATCTCTTCGGAAAGCTATGTTATCCTCTCTCATCAGCCAGATTCCTAAACATGTTTGCAAACAGGTCTCATCATCGTGAAAAGCATGGGCTGTGAAGATAAATGCTGTTCTGTTTTAGATCTGAATTGGAATGATCCCTGTAATCCTGGAACAGAGACCCACATGAAGGGGAAGCATGAGATGAAGGGGGTGTACTTAACATAGGATGCAGGGCTAGGACGTATTGCTGGATGAGAAAGGTGATTTTCAAGATAATCTTTGTGTACACATAAGCATAGTGCTACAAATCTGGGGAAATGTCTGAGGAGAATATGCCAGGTTCATGCACACAGTTGCAGTAGGAGTTGGAAGGGGAACTAGGAAATCCCTGGCTGGGACTCATCTTAGGCAGGTGAGAATCTTTAGCCTAGTTTACATTCTGTTAATGTTTAAGAGGAAAGTACATTCACATACAGCTTATAAAGTTAAAAAGTTAAAAGCAAGGATACTTGTTCCCTCCTTTGTAAAATGGAACCATGAAGGTACTGATGGGAAGCAAATCCTGTGAGAACTCAGTAACATAATGCCTGGGACAATCATAACTTCTCAGCACATGTTTTTATGCATGTTGAACACAACGGAGAACAGAATGCCAGAAGTAAGTGGCAGCACCCACCTAGTTTGTTCCTGTTTGATAGCAGGGTTGCGGTGCAGTGGAGAACATGAGGTAGGGCAGCTTGTACCAGCTCCCACCTGGAAATACTCTGGATGGCTTCAGAGAGGGCTGGGGAGAGGCCATGCAGTTTGTTTTCCACCAACACGCGTTCAAAGGACTATAGATTTAAAGTTTTAGGAAGCATACAAAATAAAGAACAGGAGACTGTTAAAAACTGATTAAATTAAAGCACTATATATCCTAAAAGATACAAATCACAGGGCTAAATTTTTTAGGGGGCACTTGTATTGTATGTCAAGTATATGCTGACCTGGGGTGGATCAGTAATAATTCACTGTTAACTGCCCAATTGTAGGCTTTGGAAGTCAAGCATACTGTTTGAGTTCTGAAATGATCTGTATTTCTGTTAAAATAAGCTTTTTCTCATAGCAACACATTCACTGTCAGGAGACTTTTGAATGTAATATTTTATAAAAATGTTGCTGAGTCATGCAAAGAGGCTGTCACAACTCTAGACAATGTGTTTCATGAAAGTGTCTTGAAAGACAGAATTTATGCATTCAACAAGTATTAGCTAAGACACAACTCTTTTAAGAAATCTGATTTGGGGGCTGCTGATTCATGCTGTGTTCAAAACCATGATCTGATACAGGAATCCTTTAAGTGAAACAGGAAGGGACAGAATGGAGGGAAGCAACAGTCAAAGAAGCCGTCTTTACTGTGTTCTTCAAGTCTTCTATCCTTGCCAGAGATGTGCTCAGAGAGTGAAGCAACTCACAAGTAACAAGTTTGTCACTCAAATTTTATTTTGGTTTTTTGAGGGTGGAGAATGTCAGTATAAAGTATCTGTCAATTATAACAAAGTTAATCAGATTAACTTGTAAAGACATGATTGGTCATTGAATACCCCAAATTCTTTGTGTAGTTGTCTTTTAGAAGGATCCTAATATAAGCTCTGACTAGTCTCACTGTATTATAGTACTTATTAGGATATTTGTGAAGAAACATGACTTATTACAGAGATTACCTAATAAGAACTAACAAATGCATCTTTATAAATTTAAAGTACGCAGAAGTTTTGGGAAAGATAACAAAGACGCAGCCTTTTCTTTCCTTTAGAAAATTAAATGAAGCTTTAAATATGTTCAAGGTGAAAATTCAAAAATTAAAAATTCCTTACTCTTTATGTATCTGAAAATTAATGAAATATAGTGCAGGATAATCAGCAAAAGTTTATAAAACTTTAAATATAGTCTAGATGAATACATTGAAGAAGATGAATTACCAGTTTTATAATCTCAAGGAGTCATGCGCAGTTAATGTCATTTCTTTTTAAATGCTACTAATATAACCTTTTATAACTTTTTGAACTTTTCAATTTTGTCCTATATTGATATCTATATGTTTCCCTCTTTATGTATTTATCTGTAAGTGGAACCTAGACACTAGATAGTTGGTGACTACATTAGAAATAGCAAATCTATTTTTACCAAGAACAGTTATTTTAAGCTAAAGTAATTGTTAGCATGGTTTAAGGAAAGATTTGAAGAATTCAGGTATGAAGTTACTGTGATTATTTACATGCAATAGGAGATTCCATTAATAAATCCTGATAAGAAAGGCATGTGTGAATCTTTATGACAATTTTGAAGGACAGGGGACTCAACAAAACCAATGCCTCCGTGTGTGTGTGTGTGTGTGTGTGTGTGTGTGTATGTGTGTTTAACTCTCCAGATGATTTTCATTATAATTTGTTGTTCTTACACACTCTAGGACTCCTTCATCAAAGATCATCCATGTAGCTATGTACAGCTATGTTTGGCAATCAATGCTGAAATGGATAGCTTTCTACCTTTCCATTATGCTACATGTAATGTAAAGCCATTTGTGGAGCTGTTGAAACCCACTTCACTTTTGCTTTGTAATTTCACGTCTTATTCTCTCAATTTGCAAAATGGGATCTATAAGGCTAAGAGTTTCTTTTAAAATCTCAGAATAAGTTCACTTAATTTTGTCTAAATTATTATAAGTTCACTTAATTTTGTCATAATTATTTTATATCATTCACTTTCAGATCTGTAGAATATATACAAGACATACAGAGTTGCACATTATTTTAAGTACTTCATAGACATGCATTATATGAATGTCCAGCATATAACAGTCTCCTGGTTCTGTTCTATCTTTGCCTTCTCTTCTACCACGCATTCAGTTCCTTCCTGTTATTTCACTTCTTCCCGTGGATGGGAAGGTCCATTGACTTGAAGTTCTCTCTGCTCTTCTCTTACTGTGTGAGTCCTCTCTCATTCCTTCTGTCTTTGCACAAGCACTACATAGAGTAATTAAGCCTTACCCACCCACAGCCTAAAAAATAAAACCCCTACGATAGTGCCTCTAATATCCTTTGAGCTGAGTTTTCCTCCGAAGTGCTTCTCATCATCTAGCTTTTTACTCATTTCACAAACACAATCAATCATTTGTGGCCCGTCCACTTCTTGTTAGAGTGTAAACACTGTATTTTGTTTTGCCTTTGCTCTATCCCAACAGCAGAATTGGGCTTGGCACACAGTAAGTAATCACTAATATTTGCCAAGTGATTTAACTTGTGTCATTAGTCATTCCTTGGGTTACATTATCACAAAGAATATGAAAACAACCATTAAATGGTGAAAAATTACATACCACACAAGATGCTTCATATTGCTTCCCCAGTTTAGGCCTCAAAAATGCACTGAAAAATTAACAAAGGCTTTCATTATACACATGAGCAAAATTATTTTTAAAGTATCCTTATAACACATTTTTCCATGAATAGGGCTTGGTGTAATGAAACCAGAATGTCATGCTTCCTTATAGCTTGTTAACAAGCAGGTGTCGGATGCCTAATGGCATTTGCTTTTACACATATAATTCATACACGGGAGAGACTTGAGTCCCTAAAATTTTCCATACCCACTCCCATTCTGAAGACTTTTGCCTAATTGGGTTCTAAATCGCCAATGCTCAGAAGTGTTGCGTTTCTCGTGTGAGTGGTGATATTAAAAACTGAAAAATGAGCAGAGCTGTGGGCCAGGATTTCCAGCACCTATTTTCCTATCGACCAAATTTCTAAAATAACAAGAAAAACCCCTTTACTATTTATTGGCATGGGTGTTAGGCCTGCCCAGGGGAAAGAAATCTCATAAAAAATTATTCCGTCAGGAGCTTTAACCACGGCAACGACACCGGCTGTATCCAAGAAAAAATGGTTAACAAGTGGGCACAGCAGATATTTGCCAAACAGGAGCTGGAAAACAACAGGTCACTAGACTGGGATTATAGCAGGAGAAGGAGGGGGAATTGGACGTGGAGGCAGTATCAGTCATAATTATCTTCCCAGCTCCCCGCCCCCTCTGCCCAGGCACTCTGGCCTCCCACCCCCTCAATAATGTTTATATTTATTCGAAAACTGCCAATCTGCTTGTTGTCAAACTTCAGCGAGATTTTTTTTTAATGCGTGTTTCTAAGCGGGTGCAGAGGACCGGCGTTCCACCCCAGAGAGGGAGCTGGCTGCAGGCTGCGGCCTCGGAGGCTGCGGTGGCTGCGGTGGCGGTGGTGGCGATGACCCGGCGACCCCGAGCGCTCCCAGCCCAGGGCGCCCTCGGGCCCTCCGCGCCCCTCACCTGGTTTGCCGCCACAGGAAGGTCTGGATGGGCAGCGGGATGCCGCGGCCGCCGTCCTGCTCCTGGCCCTCGGAGCTCTTCCTCTTCACCATGATGGTGGCTCCGGGGAGTCCTACCGCAGAGCCCAGCGCGGGCTCCTCGCCGGCCGCCGCCGCCTCCTCCTGGCGCTGCTCCCCCCAGCTCTCATCCCCTCCTTCCCCGAGGCAGAGCCCGCTCTCCCCGCAGTGGGCACCCGGCTCTCTCCCCTTTCCCCAGCCCTCCCCGCGCGCGGAACATGGCTGCGGGAGGAGGGGAGGGCCGGAGGAGCGGAGCGGCGCGGAGGGGGATGCTCGCAGCAGCCGGCCGGCCCGCCGCCCCCGCGCCTTGCTTTCAGCACCTCCCACTGTGGACAGCGGCCCGCGCTGGGCGGCCCCGCCGCGGAACAGAGCCGGGGGCTGGGGCAGCAGCTGCGTGGTGGTCGCCGGAGTCCACGCTCCGCATGGCACGCTCACACCAGTGCCCTGCGCGGCCTCTTCGGCACCCAGGGTTCTGCTGGCTCCCCTCGGAGCTGCTCCCCAAGAGTGTCCTCTGTCCTGCTTCCTAACCTCTGAAGCCGGAGGACTGTGGCCCTTTGGGGAGGAGGAGCTTTGGAGAGCCGCAGAGCAGTCACTAACTCTGGCATCATTCGCACCTCTTTCAAGGAGGTCAGGAGTCCACCTCCGGGTTTAGCAGGAAGAAAGCAGGGGAATCATTAGAAATGGAAATCAAGGAGAGAGGCAAGCTTGGCAAGTTAAAGGAAGCTGAAAAGTTTTCTACATGAGAATTTATTTTATAAGGGCAACCACAAAGAAGTTAACCTAGCTTGATTTACCCTAGCAGGGATGGAAAGTTCCCAGGCTAACCAGTGTGGGCTTCAGCTAATTACAAACTGAGAGGAAATGTTTGTGAGGAAACATGGTTTATTATAGGTCATGGAACGCCCCTTGGTGCTCTTCTTTATTCCAATAATAGCTGCCATTTTCCTTAGTTGTAATAAAATTCATACATAATTAATAGCTATGTTCTTTTAAAACGGATTACCTCGCATTAAAAGAACTATGGGTGAGGTGGGGGTGAAACAGCCTGATTACAAAACCAATGCTGTAGATTTATCTTCCTGCAAACATTCAAAATAAATGTAGTCATACACCTATTTGAACAAAGATACTGCTGTAAGACATGAAATGAAGAATCAGACCCTGGACCTTTATCTCAACAGATAGCAAATAATGTTCCCTGCGTGATTAACAATGTGCACATTTACTCCAAATAAAGACAACTCTGTCACATATTTCAGACATAGAAATAAACCTTTCACATCCTTTCTTGAAGTCAACTTTTAATATGAATCTCAAAATAAGTAATTTTTAAAGATGATATCTTGCTATGAAGCCTAAGGTTGCTTCAGACTCCCAGCTATCCTCCTGCTTCATCCTTGCAAGTGCTGGGATTACAGATGTGCACACTCAGCAAAATATACATCTTGAAAAAGTAGAGGCTAAGTATAATTTATTCAATACCTTTTATTATTAGAGAAAGAGCTGGAAAAGAAACTTCCTAACAGTGAAATGAAAACTTCCTTTGTGTGTGGCTTACATGAAGGGAATGTGGAGAATGTCTGGCAAGAGCCATAAAGAGCACCACTCTGGAGACTAGAGAAACAATCCAAGAGCTCCTAAGTCAAGGTCATGTCAGTAGGTCCAAGTAAGGGTGCGAGTTTTAATGATATTTCAGAGATAGAGATAATAGTATTTGATGGTCAAGTAGGCATGAGGAAAGAAAAATAGCAGTTGTGAAGCATCAAAGACTTGAGCCAGGTGGGTTTGACTTTAATCCACTGTGTATTAGATATATGCCAGGTGAACTCTGTACTTTGATATCTTTATAAGAGCTAATGTCACTTTCCATTCCTGAATACCCATAAAGATAATGATGAAATGTTAACACTTGAATCTCTCATCAATGCTGTCAACAGAAAATATCAACTGAAGCTTCACGTTTTGAGCAACTGAATAAATGTTGAATTCATTTGAAGATTAAAAAATCTACAGGGAGAATAAAACACGTTTTTGTTTTCATGTATGTGCATAGGAACATTTGTGAGTTTTTCTTGATTCTTTACTGGAAATTCCAATAATCATCACCAAGAAAGAACTAGAAAGTGCATACAGAGTTCAGGAATGTTAACAAGGTGGAAAGACAAATTCTGTGGTTAGTACTATATAAAAAGTAGCTGAAACAACTGACAACCTCATTCACTCTCCCAGCTCTCCCACCCCGTCTCTCCTCCTAGCGTGGGCACTAGCCCATTTCCTCTCTTGGCACTCCAGACCTCTGGACTACCCTCTTGGCCCAGACTCCCCACTGCTTCCTGATCCTTTGTACCCAGGCCAACCCCGTTCCACAGTCCAGTCTCCTGGAGCCCTCAAAGCCTGGTCCCTCCCCCACCTTGCCTTTGCACACCTGAGACCAGCCTTCATCCCTGGCTGTCCCACCCCCAACCTGGATTCCTGAGACCAGCCTCCTTCCCTGACTGCCTGAGAGTCCTGAATCCTACCTCTACCTGGAAACCCTCCCAAATTGTACTGTGCCTGCTGACTAGAGGGATCCAGACCTAAGGAGAAAGCCTAGAGCATCTGATCCTCATTTGACTTGGGCCTCTGTTGGAACTCCGGAGCAGCAGGATGAAAGCCATCTGGCCCCTCCAGTATAAAATCAAACGAGAGAACCTGAAGCCTAGATCAACCAGCTTTTCATGCCCAACAAGTAATCCACAAAGGCACATAAAGTTTACAAACAGAAGCAGGCCTAAACTCAACAAAGGAAGGCTTGAGTGTCACACAAGAATCAGAAACTACAAAAGAAATCCACATGTCAAAGTCACAAAGAAAAAATAATAACATGAAAAACCGAATAATATATCCCCACTAAGTACCAACAGTCCTGTAGAGGAGTACAATGAGAACCCCTAGAGGTAACACAGGACATGGAACTCAAAAGAACAATTATAAACATGATAAAAGAATTCAGTGAATTTAAAGAACACGAAAACAAAGAAATCAAAGAACTGAAAGAAGATAGGGATAAACGTCTTAATGAATTCAGAAAAGAGTTGAAAATATTGAAGAATACTCAGGATGAAATGAAAAGAAAGTGAAACACTCAGTAAGCCAATTAGAAAAGAAAGGAGAAAGTCTCACCAATAGGATGAATGAAATGGAAAACAGAATATCAAGATTGGAAATTAAAATGGACGAATTAGACCCCTCAAGCAAAAATTATGAAAAATTTAAGAAAACACAATAATGGAATACGAGGGAATTGTGTGACACCATAAAAAGACCAAACTTATGAATCTAAGGCATATAGGAAGAAGACTCTCAGGATAATGGTATGGACTGGATCTTCAACAGGGTTGTAGAAGAAAACTTCCCAAAATTAAGGAAAGATATGCCCATAGAACACCAAATAGTTAGGACCAGAAAAGAAATTCTCTATGGCACATCATAGTAAAAACACTAAATGTACCGAGCAAAGAGAGAATACTGAAAGCTGCAAAAGAAAAACAAGTGACATATAAAGGAAAACCCATCAGAATTACAGCTGACATTTCAGTGCAAAGTGTGAAAGCCAGAAGAGCCTAGACCAAAGTATTCCCAGTTCTAAATGACCACAGATGCCAACCGGGATAACTTTAACCAGCCAAAATGTCTATTATAGTCAAAGGGGAAAGAAAAATCTTCCATGACAAAAATAGCCTTAAAGAACTCATGTGCACAAAACCAGCCCTTCAGAGAGTTCTTGAAGCAATACAAAGAGCTGAAGAAAGGAACAACTGTACCCAAGGGGTAACAGAAGGAAACTTAATGATGGTGTAACTGAGGAAACACACAGTTACACCAAGAATGCAAAGAGAAATCAAAACGACAGGAATTGATACACATCTTTCATTAATAACTTTAAATATCAATGGACTGAACTCCTCAGTCAAAAGACACAGACTAGTTTAACGGATTAAGAAACAAAACCTATCTTTCGTTGTTTGCAAGAAACCCATCTTACTTTCAAGGACAGGCAGCACCTTAAGGTGAAAGGATGAAAAAAAATATTCCAAGCAAATTGTACTAAGAAAAAAGCAGGAGTTGCAATTCTAATTCTAAAACAAATCAGAAGAGATAAAGAGGGCCACTTCACTCTGATCAAAGGAACAATTGACCAAGAAGATATTACAATTGTGAACATATATTCACCTAACTCTGGTGCATCCAACTTCATAAAAACAGCACTGCAGGACTTTAAGACATAGATTAATCACAACTCATTAATAGTATAGGGGATTTCAATACCCCATTGTCTCCATTACATAGGTCAACAGCAGAGAGAATTAACAGACAGACATCTGAATTAAACAATACCATACATCAAATGGACCTAACAGACATCTACCAAATATTCCACCCATGCACCAGAGAATATATTTTCTATTCAGTGCCCCATGGAACTTTCTCCAAAATCAACCACATACTGGGGCACAAAGTAAGCCACAACAAACACAAAAAGACTGAAATAATTCCATGCCTTCTATCAGACCACAATGCAATAAAGCTTAAAATCAACTCTGGAAGAAATCCTAGTAACTACATGAACACATGGAGATTAAACAATAAACTCCTGAATGGTGAATGGGTCAAAGAGAAATTAAGAAAGGAATAAAAGCATTCCTGGAACTAAATGAAAAGGGCAATACACACAACAAAACCTCTGGGACACGTTGAAAGCAGTTCTTAGAGGGAAGTTAATAGCTCTAAGTGCCTACAATAAAAAGTCAGAAAGAACACACATAAATGACTTAACATTGCAACTCAATACACTTGAAAAGCAACAACAAATGAATCCAAACCCAGCAGGCAAGAAGAAATAGCAAAAATCAGAGCAGAAATTAATGAAATAGAAACAAAGAAAACAATACAAAGCATCAACAAATCCAAGGGCTGGTTCTTGGAAAAGATAAACAAGATTGGCAGAAACTTAGCCCAGTTAACCAAAAGAAAGAAAGAGCACTTCCAAATCAACAAAATCAGAGATGAAAGGGGAAACATCACAACAGACACCAACAAGATCCAGAGCATTATAAGGGAATTCTTTAAAAACCTATACGCTACTAAATTTGAAAACCTTAAAGAAAATGGATGGGTATCTAAAAGCATTGGAATCACCAAAACTAAACCAAGAAGAGATCAACAGCCTAAACAAACCTATAACACATAAGAAAATTGAAACAGTTATATAAAACCTACTGACTAAAAAAGTCCAGGACCAGATGGAGTTACAGAAGAATTCTACCACACATTTAAAGAAGATCTATATCCAATACTACTTAATTTATTCAAAAAGACAAAAATGGAGGGAGAACTTCCAAATTCCTTTTATGAAGCCAGCATCACTCTAATACCAAAATCAGGTAAAGATACAACCAAAAAAGAAAATTATAGACCTTGTACTTAATGATAATAGATATAAAAATTTTCACCAAAATACTTGCAAACCCTATATAGATACACATCAAAAAGATCACCCACCATGATCAATTCAGCCTTATTTCAGAGATGCAGGGATGGTTCAATATACCCAAGTCAATAAACATCATTAACCATATGAATGGATTAAAATACAAGAATCACATGATCATCTCAATAGATGCAGAGAAGGCCTTTGACAATATTCAACATGAATTTATGTTCAAAGTCCTAGAGGGAATTGGATTGGAGTGAACATACTTCAACCTAACTAAAACCATATACAACAAATCCACAGCCAACATCATTCTAAATGGAGAAAAACTGGAAGCATTCCCATTAAAATCAGGAAGAAGACAAGGTTGTCCACTATCTCCACTCCTTTTTAACACAGTGCTTGAAGCCTTTGCAAGAGCAATAAGATAAGAGAAGGAAATTAAAGGAGTAATAATTGGAAAAGAAGAGATCAAATTATTCCTTTTATTAGATGATCTGATATTATATCTAAGAGATACCTAAAATTCCACCATGAAACCCATAGAAATGATTAACACTTTCAGTAAAGTGGCAGGTTGCAAAATTAATCTACAAAAGCCTGTAGCCTTTCTATATACTAATAACAAGCAATCAGAGAAAGAGCACATGGAAACTCTCTTTCACAATAGTCTCAAACAAAATCTTGGAAAAAAACCTGATCAAAGACATTAAAGATCTCTACAATGAAAATTTTAAATCTTTAAAGAAAGAGATTGAGGAAGACACCAGAAGATGGAAGGACCCCTCATGCTCATGGATTGGAAGAATTAATATTGTGAAAATGACCATCCTACCAAAAGCCGTTTATAGATTCAATGCAATGCCAATCAAAATCCCCATGACATTTTTCACAGAATTGGAAAAAAATCATCCTAAGATTCATATGGAAGCACGAAAGACCTCAGATAGCCAAAGCAACCCTGAGCACTAAGAACAATGCTGGCAGGATTACTATACTAGATTTTAAACTATATTACAGAGCTATAGTCATAAAAACAACATGGTACTGGCTCAAAAATAGACCTGTAGATCAATGGATCAAAACTGAAGACCAAAATATGAGTACATGCAATTTTAGCCACCTGATATTTGACAAAGGGGCCAAGAACATTAACTGGAGGAAAGACAGCATGTTCAGCAAATGGTGCTGGCAAAACTGGATCTCCACCTGTAGAAGAATGAAACTAAACCCCTATCTTTCACCTTGCACAAAAGTCCACTCCAAATGGATCAAAGGCTTCATTGTGAAGCCTGAAACTCTGAAACTGTTAGAAGAAAACATTGACAATAACCTACAAGATATAGGTGTAGGAAATGATTTTCTAAACCAGACATCAAGTTCTCAGGAAATAAAGTCAAGAATTAACAAATAGGACCTCAATTTACTAAAAAAGCTTCTGTACATGAAAAGAAGCAACCAAGAAAGTGAAGAGAAAACCCACAGAGTGGGAGAAAATCTTCACCAGCGACACATATGAAAGAGCTTTAACATCCAGAATGTATAAAAAACTCAAAAATCAAAGAATCAAGAAAGGTAGTAACCCAATTAAAAGATGGGCTAAGGAGCAGAGCAGAGAGCTCTCAAAAGAAGAGATAAAGATGGCTAAGAAGCATCTTGAAAGGGGTTCAACATCATTAGTAATTAGGGAAATGCAAATTAAAACCACTTTAAGATTTCATCTTACCCCAGTCAGACTGGCTAAGATCAAGAAAACAAATGATACCAAATGTTGGAGAGCATATGGGGAAAGGGTAATGCTCATCCACCATTGGTGGGATTGCAAACTTGTTCAACCCCTATGGAAAGCAATGTAGAGAACCCTTAAATAACTACAAATGAACCTGCCATTTGACCCAGTTATACCACTCCTTGGCATATACCCAAAGAACTCATCGTATTGCAGAAACACTTGTATATCCATATTTGTTGCTGCTCTTTTCACAATAGGAAAGAGATGGAAGCAACCTAAGTGTCCCTCAACTGATGAGTGATAATGAAAATATGATACATTTATATGATGTAGTACTACTCAGTAGTAAAGAAAGATGAAAAAAATGAAATTTGTAGCTAAATGGATGGAACTATAAACTTTTATAACTAAGTGAAGTAACACAGACTAGAAAAACAAAAGATATATGTTCTCCCTCATTTGTGGATCCTAGCACCAAATCTGTGTAAGTGAGTATGTATTCAGACATAATACAGGGACCAGGATAATGAAAAGGAACCAGGGAGGTAAAGGAAAAGAAAGAACCTGAGAGAGAACAGTAGGAAACAGGTGTTATTCAGGGAGACATGGATAAAAATGGAGTTATTTAAATGGGAGGGGGGAGGGAGGGTTATACAGGGAACCTTGGGGATAAAGGGAAAGAAGGAGCTTAAGAGATGTGGGACCACAGGAAAAGGGCATTATTTAGGGAGAAATGAGAAAAATGGGGGCAATTTAAATGGGGAGACCATAGTGGAAGCATTAGACAGTGAGAGAGATAAAGAATGCTTAGCTAGTTTTAAAAAACTAGAGAGAACCGTATTAGTCCAACAACCTACTGACAAATTATACATACAACTAGTTCAAGGAACAAAATAGATGTGTAGTCAAGGTTTATCTGAGAACATTTGTTCTTTGCCCCAGCTTTACCCATAAAGAAGATGGTAATTAAAAGTACCAGACTGGTGGAAATAACCTTATTGGGTGTTTAATAGCCATACTTTGAGGCCTATACTAATTTGGTCACAGGGACTTAAAGGACAGCTTTTGCTCCTTGCCCTCCAAGGTCAAATAAGATACAGGGGACTATGGAGCATCTCCCAAAATGCTTTGTAACTGTGGTGAGTCACCTGTCCTCTTGTTCAGGGAAGCCATGGAGACCCCACTAGAGGACTTGAACTAGTGTCCAGTCTACAAAGAGGAGGGTCAACACAGAGGAAATATTTCCTTCATGCTTCCAAGTGAAGCCAGCCACAGTCGACTAGGACCTTCGACTTATCTTCACATAGATGGAACTGGTAAAAGAAAGGAGCCAGGGGCTCCTCCCAAGTCCATGTGACTCCTGCGGAACAGATCCTCAAATGATCTTAAGAGTAAAAATAAATTGGTTTATTTGGGCCAACTGTATGGTCTTAAACACCCAAAAGGAAAGTATAACCAAAGATTAAAGGGATCAGTATATTTCTTTGAGAGTCCATGTGTATAGCTAAAGGCTACATAACAAAAAATACTGCCAGACAGGGATACCTTCCTTTGAGTTGTTGGCCAGGTGGCCCAAGAGACTCCCAGACAGTAACCCAGCATAGAACTGGGAAAATGAACAGTAGACCCCAGTCATATCTAAAGGAATATTGGTAACTGATTGCTGCTAGATGAGGAAGAGCTGATCTTCCTAACACAAGGGACTCTGGATAGGCTTATTAGACTCAGTAGATGGACTTGCACTGGGGAACAGCTGAAGGCACTAACAACACAGTGGATAGTAACAGGGATGGCAGAGTATATGGGCTCTGGTGTGTGTGGGGGGGAAGCTATGGGAGATTGCCAATTTGGATGCAGGTATAAAGATGAATAAAATTGTTTGGGATGTTTTGTATGAAATAAATAAATAAACAAACAAACAAATAAATAAATAGCTGAAACCATGATGGTAGATGAATTCAGGTAAATATATGGAAAGAGAGAAATAAGGATCTAATTTGGAAGTGTAAAAGACAATAACTTTAGTTCATGGTCACAGAAGATGCTGTCAAAGGGTGGTAAGGTTATCAGAATTCTAAAATATCCCTAAGGATTCCCACATACTTTTTCCTAGTTATTCAATAAAATTCTTTTAATGCTGCTCTGAGGTGATTTGTACAAATCCTCTAACTTTTTCTTAAATATATTAATAGTCTTTAAATCATAGAGCAGTTTCATGTTAATGAAAAAAAAATTCAACAGATACTATAAATTTCTTTTATGTTCCTTTGCACTCCACCCACATCTCTCCCCCCCATTATTAACATTTTGCATTAGTATGGTGTAATCTTTATTATTGAATAACTAATATTGATGCATTATTAACTAAAATCTGTAGTTCATATTAATGTTCATTCTTTGCATTATACAATTATATGTTTCACCAAATAATGCCCATCATTAGAGTATCATCTAAAGTAGGTTCATTGCCTGAAATTCCCTTGTGCTTAGTCTATTCATTCCTGATTCCTTCCCTCTTCCTATCCCTGGCAACCATTGGTCCTTCCACTGCCTGAAGAGTTTTGCTGTCTTCAGAATATCAGCTAGTTAGAATCGTATAATATGTGGCTTTTTCAGACAAGTTCTTTTCCTTTGCAATATACATTTAAAGTTCCTCTATTTTTCAGTAGGAACTCATTTCTTTGTACCCCTGAACACTATTTCATTGTGTCCACTGAAGGATGTATAAGTTGCTTTCAGTTTTTTAAAAGCATGAATTAAGTTGCTAGAAACATTCATATTTTTGTGCAGATAAGAGTTTTCAACATGTTTGGTTAGATTTCTAAAACCTTGAATTCTGAATTGTATAATAAAACTGATTAATTTTGCAATAAATTTTGTGGGAGTGTGTTGGCACATTTCGGAAATTCTAGCACTGAGGAGGCAGAGGCAAGAGAATAGCCATAAGTTGAAGACTAGTCTGGCCTACATAATGAGTTTGCAACCGGTCACAGCTATATGTTACATTAGTGAGACTGTGTCAAGAAAGAAAGAGAGAAAGTGCAGAGTCACTATGCTACATTTCAATTACCTGAATAAAATCAGCCTGATTCTAGCTTTAGGTTTTTAGAGTTGACCCCGAGGACACCTGTTCTATCAGATGTTTTTCAGAACTGCACTGTGAAGCTGTGCTCTGGAACTGTGTTCATGAGTCATGCCTCACCCATAATTTTATTCAAAACCATTTTTCCAGCTTGAGTTGGGGGAGTACAAGCTTGAATCCATCCTTATCTTAACAGACCATCTTCTTGCCTTTTCACCCCTGGTTCTAGAACATCTCATACACATAATGTCAAGCATCCTTTCTCAATCTTTATATTTTCAATGAAGATGGGCATGCTGCCTTTTAGCACTTAGATATGTTAATTCTCAAGCATACCCACATTCATGTCCCATTTGGGGATATTGTAGCAACTGAGGTTCCCAGGAAACATTAGGTGTCCAGGTCACAAGAACATATGGATCAGTGAGTTTTCCAAGGTTAACTAAAAGTTATTAGTCTAGATTCTGTTCATTTTATAAAAATAATTTCTACAAGTGAGAAATAAAGAAATTAGAAAAGAAAAGAAATAAAAAGAGAAAGGAAAGAAGGAGTCAAATGATCTTTCAAAGTGACTGAACCATGGAATTTTTAAAAGATGATATATTTAAGGGTGAGAGCATTATAAAAGAAGGCAATGTTGATTGTATCTGAGGGAAAGAAAATTAATGAACAAAGCTCTATAGGAGACAATATCTAGTCCACAGCTGGATTGTTCATCCTTGAGAGAGAAATAATTCCTATGACTGGAGATTATGAAGCAGTAACAGTACATGTTAAGTTAGCAGGAAAAGAGGAAAGATTATGTGAACATTCAAGTTTGATGATCCATGCCAGCTATGAATGAATTGCAAAAATTGTTTCCTAAGACTATATTTGATGGGCAGAGTAGGAAACTTTTCAAACAGATGTTACATATTCAGGTTTATATTAAGTACAACAACCCCAAGCAATCACAGATCTGCCCCAACTTTCTGCCATATTACTGAGCATTGTATAGCTGGGAGGGTTTGGAAGAAAGCCTATGATGAATCACACTCATGAAACCTGCTCAAGGATAGAAAAGAATTGCACTGTTGATGGTAGGAGTTGAAGAAGAACTAATGTTACTTTCCATTTCTGAATGTCCTTGGGTAAGTGAGTCATGTGGAGGTAGAATAAATTTATATCAGTACTGTCAAGATCAGTTTTCAAAATAGCAACTTAGTGGAATCAATACTGCCATTATAGTTCACACTTCATACACCCACTGAAACCCTCCCTCCAACATTTTTACCTTTTAGAAAGCAACATGCCCTTCTTAGATGCATTATATATGTGGTATCATTTCATATACTTCTTTTTTCATTTTAGGTGAGTACCACTGAAGAAAGTCAGTAACCAGTTCCTCTAATCAATTATATTACTATAGTAAATGAATGAGATCCATCACTATCTATGGGGTTATTAATATCTCACTGTGAAGAGCATTGAATTGGATGGAGATCCTTTCCAAAGACAGTCGTGAGTGATGGGTAGCCTTGGGTCCTGGGAGATAAGAGGTTACTGACCTTTCAGAATCATGTGAGAGGAAATTGCAAGACACAGTTGAATGTACATCACCCCTGAAGGTTATCCTCTATTTCTAATGCAAGGTACATTTTGACAATAATCAGATGTCAAGTTGCCAGACGTATATAAAAATAAACACTCTTGTCACAGGCTCAGTAGAGGAGAATTCGTGGCTGTTTTGGAAGAGATTCCTGCAGTAAGCAGTTTGGAATGCTACGTAGCTATGTGAGAACTGATAATTCTAAAAAAAACATTCATGGTAATTAATAAGAACAGTTTGGGAAAGAACCCACCATTACTTGATGGCAATGCATTAAATCTGAAGGTGAAACATGATTGCTATATCATGTGTCTAACAGTCAGAAGTATGTGATAATAATTACACTGCTGTTGCAGCCTGGAGTTTGGGGTTGAAGTCTGTTCTGCAAGGTGGAAGTAGATGTACCTCATGGGTCTTGCAACTCTGGCCCAGATAGGTGAAGCTCCAAAGGGCATGGTCCATTCTCCTGTTAGGACTTCACTAGTTTTCAAGGCTCTGCATGACCTGACTTCATTCTGCACAGCTCTTTCTGCTTCTTTCACTCTAGACTCACTGATCCCTTGAGGATATTGTATTGTTGGTTGTTTTATCCACAGCATCTTCATATGGCTGGGGACCAGCCCAAATATAACCTTCTCTTATATGATTGCTTATTAACATGCCTAAAATATTCCTCTCTGTTCTGTGCTAGAAATGTTCCACTGCATTTCTGTTTTTGAGCTTAGAGAGTTCATCATCTGAATACATCATATTTTAAAGTTTGACTGTTCTGAACTCAGAAATATCAGGAGAATCTACAGAGCATTAAGTTTAATCAAAAGTGTTTAATACCTTTTGTGAAAATATAACAAATTGCCTAAAGGTTAAAAGACATGCAAAATTCCTATGTTTCTGAGTAGAAAGACTCAGTGGAATATAAATGTCTATTTACTCTTTAACTACCTATGATATATTCACACAATAGAATAATATTATCATTTAAGACAAGTGAATCATATTTCCATCACTACAGTATCACTATAGAAATTTTTCATTGTATGATGTTCAATGAACACAACAATTTTCAGAATGACCTTATAGTATTAATTTTAAAAGCTCAAATATGCAAAGTAATGCTATATATTTTATGTAGATAATAACTTAATGACAACATATTTATACACTATCTTTGCCTCAGCTTCTCAGAAACAGAGCTTGAAACAATAGTTTATATGTTACTTTTTATTAGAGAGTAAGAGTGACCCAAAAATAAAGGAGGCGGAGATTGAGACAGAGCTCCAGGATGATGTATCACCAAGTAGCACTCAGCATGCCAACACATCATCCTTGGTAATGCAAATGATTGCTTGGTTTGAAGACCATAAACCCATTTCTCAAGAGACTTGCCGTTCAAAAGAGTGCTTATAACTGGAAGGAAAGTTGTGAAGTTTAGTAGTTTCTCCATGCGCCCTGGATGTGTATGTATGGGCTTAGAGAATGCCTCATTGTTTAGCATCAGTAGGAAATTCCTGGATAAATATTTAAATTATGTGGCAAAAGCATTAGATAAGAAGTTGGTAAGAGTTGAGGCAGTATTTACAGTATTCAGGTGTCTAAAGTTGGGATAAATGATCACTGGCTCCAGAAATAGGAAGCTAAGATGATCTGAAATGATATATAAGAAGCTCAGATATGATAATGCTCATCTCATTTTAAACTACTTAAGAGAGCAATGCCTTGGAGCCTGACTACCTGTGTCTAAAAGCCAGCATTGCTTCTCCCAAGCCATGTTGGGATTGCTACAAAACATATCTGGGAGTCATCTTTGTCATCTGAAAATGAGATAAATGGAGACAGAATGTGAAGTTGATATAGTATTCATCACAAGGAAGAATGTATTTATTTGTAAGAGAATGGATGGAACTGGAGCCCATCATGTTAAGTGAAATGAACCAGACTCGGAAATCTGAGTCTCTACCACAAATATCACATTGTCTCAATGTGGTATATTTGTGTGTATACCCGCATACATACATATGAACATATATGTACATACATAATGCATACTGTCTCCTCTCCTCTCTCTCTCTCTCTCTCACACACACACACACACACACACACACACACACACACACACACACACAATGTCATCAAAGTAGAATGGAGACCATTGGAGGAAGAAAAGTTCTCAGGGAGGTTCAAGAAAAGGCAACGGGAAGTTGAAAATGACAAAGTACACTGATATGTGTACCTGAAGTTATCATAATGAAACCTTTTTTTGCAAGCTAAAAAAATAATAACCAGTAAGTACAAAGAATGAAAAGAGCTCCCATTATGTAAGGTTGTTGTGAGGAAGAAATGAAACAGTATGCTTTCTGCTATTATATAACAAATGATTAGGCCAAATCTTAGCAGCATAAAACAACCATTTTACTGTGCTCATGATGTGTGAGTCAGGAGCTTGGGAGGTCCCAGCAGCATAGTTGTCATTAGGAGTCTCTCATTCCTTAGCAGGGAGATGTGGTTGGGGTTGTTGTTATTTGAAGACCGGAATGGGCTGGAAGCAGCTCACTCACATGGCTGATGGTTCATTGTGGGGTCGCTCCCTCTCCTCGTGGGTCATTGGCCACCATTCCACGAGGAAAAAGGGAGCAGAAAGGACGAATGGGGTCAGGACGGCCAGTGAGCACTGACGGAAGATAGCCCTTCCGGGGAGGCAGGTTCAGTGATAACAAACAGCTCCAGACTCAGTGAAACAGCTCTAGATTCAGTGAAACAGCTCTGTTTATTCAGTGGGGATAGGGAAAATACAGTGTCGAGGCAGTAGCCAATGCTTCAGCTGATAGGTGCTCATAGTATGCTTTATTTACATGTGGCAGTAGGCTCCTATCATTAGGCATTAGGCAATGCCTAATTATCATATGGAAAAAACCCGGGGGTAGTTTTTACTCCAGGTAACTATGCCAAAGGTCATGTTCTAAGTGAGGCTAAGCATCCGTGCTTGGCGGCACTTTCCAGGTAAGTCAGGCAGGAAGCTCCTGCTGAGAAAGGAACTAACCTTAACAGCAGGGTTCCCCAACATCTCCCCCTGTTTTGTTTTATAAATGGAGAAGTGTTATCACAAGCTTTAAGAGCCAACTCATCTATCTCAGGAGAATCCAAAGTTTGATAATTGACTATGACCTGTTTGGTAGTAATTTTAGCAATGGTAGTAATTTGTCGCAAAGAAATTGTATGAAACAGAGAGCAAGCATCAAAATAACTTAATCAGGAGACTATTGATATTGTAACATTTTTTCTCTGAAGAGGTAACCCCAAAATTTTTGGGGGATAAGAGCTCACAAATACTTTTAACGTTTTTGGCCTTTGGGACAGAGTACTTTGCTAAAAGGCCCAAGGGCATTTTGACTTTTAGCCAAGAAATAAACTGGCTACTTTTCTTTGAGGTCTTTTTACCTTAGCTGCCTAGGCAATTTCTACCTCCTATTTTTATTATTTTGACTTTTAGCCAAGAAATAAACTGGCTACTTTTATTGGGGGCCTTTTTACCCTAGCTGCCTAGCCAATTTCTATCTCCTATTTTTATCAATACGACCCTCTGAAGAGGCTTACCCAAATTGCCAATAGGGAATTGGGACACAGACCACTCCGGCTTCTTTCATGCTGAACAGGGACACAGGGTGAGGCAATTGGGGTACCCCTTTCAGTGGGTCTATCTAAAAGATTCCCAAATTACATATCTCTTAACTATAGGGAGAAAAGAAAGGTGTTTGACTGGTGCCTGGGAGATGTGAAGGAAAAGTAAAGGTAAGAGTAAGGGCAAGAGTAGCTAGTATTACAATTTTTAGGCAGGGAACCAGAAAATGTCCAAACTAAAGTCCATTGGAATTTCTTGATGAGGGCGCCCAAAAGCATCCATCTAACAGGTTTTTCTCATTTTTCTTTTGCCTGCCAAGGCTGGAATGATCGGTGAACTCAGGATTTGTTGTCAGGCACTTTGATAACTGTTGGAGTGGCTAGAAGCACCTCCCTCTTAAATGGCCTCTGGATAGGGCAAGCACCTCCCTCTTAAATGGCCTCTAGATAGGGCGAGAAAACAAATTTAGCATCATTTTAGAATAGTGAGTTGTTTCCCTCAGCTGCAGGTGGGCACTACAGTATTGCAGACCAAGATTTAAAGTCCTACACCTGAGTAGCACTGTCCTATTAGGAACAAAATGACCAATGAGAAATGTCTAAATAACATAAGAACTTAAGTCTAATGTCTGGGATGTGTAATCCTTTGAGTTTTTAAAGAAATATATTGATGACTTTAATCTTTGGTTATACTTTCCCCTAGGGTGTTTAAGGCCATACAGTTGGCCCAAATAAACCAATATATTATTACTTATAAGGTCATATGAGGATCTGTTTCTCAGGGGTCATATGGGCTTGGGGGGAGACCCTGGCTCCTCAGGCTTTTCTTTACCAGTTCCATCTACGTGAAGATAAGCCAAGAGGTCTTGCTTGATGTGGGCTTCGCTTGGAAGCATGGAGAAAATGTTTCCTCTGTGTTGACCCTCCTCTTTGCAGACTAGACAGTCGTTCAAGTCCATCTTCTGGGGTCTCCATGGCCTCCCTGAACAAGAGGACAGGTGACTCACCAAAGTTACAGGGCATTTTTTTTGAGAGATGCTCCATAGCCCCTGGAACTTGTTTGACTTTGGAGGGCAAGGAACAAGAAAATTGTTCCTTTAAGCCCCTCTGACCAGATTAGTATAGGCCTCAAAGTCTGGCTATTAAACATCCAAGAAGGTTAGTTACACCAGTCTGGTACTTTTAATTACCATGTGCTATGTAGATAGAACTTGGGCAAAACCCAAACATTTAAAAATAAACCTTGATGAGACATCCTTAAACTAGTTGACTGAGCTATGACCTTAGAAATTTTAAGATCTTTTTCTTATGCTTGATAAATCATAACAAATCTACATAGGCCTCCATCATTTGTGTAGGCTTTTTTTTTAATTTTTAACAAAACACCTCCATTCCTGTATCCTTTTAACATCTTTTGTCTTACCATTCTTTTTTTTTTTTAATAACCATGAGACACAACATTAATAAATAAACTTTTCATCTGTTGTGAGAATTTTTTCTGGGGCTATTAAGTAATGTTTTTCCCCTTTTTTAGTATCAAACCAATGTTTGATTACATTAAAGTTTTTCGGGGGAACCAATAAATTTATTGAGCTTAGTTACAGAGATGACTGAGGGGTTGCTGGGGTATATGAGTGACCTGAGAGTATTTATACTGGAAAGCCTTAATCCAGTATGGATCAAGCCTTTTCTTCCTAGCCTTTCCCAGATAATATACTTTAGTCCTCCCCAAACCCAGGAGACAATGTATGATTAGGGCCAAATTCCATACCGTTGGTTGGGAAGAGCAGCTGGATACTCAGGTGAGGGTCCAATGACCCTGATTACCCCTCCTCCTTTAATTAGATACTTTAGTCCATAAGTCCAGTTATGATGATCTTTTGTTAGTGGACACTGCTGAAGTCATGAAGATGGTAGTTTGACTCAGAAGAACATATTGTGTAGCATCATGTTATTAAAGAACAAAGAATCTAAATTATATATATAAGATAATGTAATAAATTACTATTACCCATGTACATACTGTGTTTTATAAGTTTCCAGGTAAACCTTATAGAAAACACAAGACAATTTAAAAATCTTTTACCTTATGTAGTTTAGAGAGTGGCCTACCAAAACCTTGCTTTAGAACAGCAGGGGGCTCGTCATGAACTTTCCTCTGGAGTGAGCCCTCACAATCACAAAATAGCTAAAGCACCTGCAATATTACCTGTTCTGATAAATCATCAGTGGTATGTTTCTGACCTGAAGACAGCCTTTGGGCCTTTTCAACAAACTCTTCCATAGCTTAGTTGTCTTTTCCACTTTTGACTTAATGTTATAATCCATAGTATCCCTTCACAGAGTGACTGAGGAAGACAGACAACCACCGAACTTGCCAGAGTCCGTGTTATATAAATCGCATACTTATGTGGAAAAGAGGCAATAACACGCTGAATTTCATCTCTTCTTTGTCATCTCAGGGGGCTTATTAGTCAAACGCATCCTCCCTGAGGCACAGTGTTGTGTGACTTAGCATCACACACGGCAGCCTGAAGAGCCAAACGTGAATGCCAGCTCCACACATCATTTAGCCATCAATTATTTTAAGTCACAAAGCATGAGTGGTCACTCCCAGAATAGGTCAGAGCTCTGTTTTGGCTTTAATTTTAATGTTCTCATTAGAGGTATTTCTGCCAATCTTTGATTCCTATCAACTATCCTACAGTTACTTCAGGAGTACAAGATTATTTTCTTCTATAGAGATTTCAGAAGGCAAAAGAAGTGTACATTTTGCATTTAAGACAGGATTAGTCTTTTAAAGCCTACTTTAATTGTTGTGTTTTTTTTTTTCCCCCATTAACAGGTCATCCCTGTTAATGCCCACTGGGTTGTCAGTGTCCCCAGCTGTTCCCCAGTGCAAGTCTATCCATTAAGTCTAGTCAGCCCGTCTAGAGTCCCTTGTTTTAGGAAGATCAGCTGTTCTTCATCTAGCAGCAGTCAGTTATCAACATTCCTTCAGAAAAGATTGAGGTCCGCTGTTCATCTTCCCAGTTCTATGCTGGGTTATTGTCTGCCTGAGTTTGCATGGGGCTTGTGTATGCTGACACCATAGAATCATATGAGCAGGTTTCAAGGAGCTTGTAGGGTATTTTATAAGCAGTTACATGTTTCAGTCATATGAAGATTCCCTGGGGCTGGAAGCCGTATTAGCTGAATCACTAATTGTTAATTTTCATTTATTTATTTATTTTTGGTTTTTATTTTTGTGTATGTTTGTGTGTACGTGTATGTATAGGCACATGTATGTAGGTGCCCATTGAGGCAAGAAGAGGACATTAGGTCTAGTGGAGCTGGAGTTACAGGCGATTTTGAGCATCTGATGTGACCCTTGGGAATCTCCCTCTGGTCCTCAAGCACTCAACTACTAAGTGATCAATCTCTCCAGCCCCTCATTTTCTTTTATTGTTGATGTAGCTTAAATCCATTTTAATCTTCGACATTTATTATTACACAGTGTTTGTCATGCTATGGTGATAAAGAGATATACATTTTTATTTTATACCATGTTTGAATAAAGGCTGTTTCATTTTACTAAAGTAGAAATGTTGAATAGTTCCCTTGGAAAGTATACTTCAATTTATTTTTTCTTATAAATCTGTGAAAATATTTCTAAAACTTCCTTTATACCATAATTTGTTAAAAGAACAAGACTCATGATTTCCTAGAGTTTAAACCACTTCTGTACAGTGACGAATATATTAAAAACATTATTTTGGAAGCTTTGCTATTTAAAATTTGGAAATGAAAAATGTTCATTAAGAATCCTATTGATACTTTCTATTGATGAAATGTTTGTGTTTGAATGGCTAAAATTTCAGAAGTGCTTTCATTGGTGAAGGGAGCTAGTGACACTGCGGTTGCTGTATAAAATGTTCAGAGAGAACACGTGTGACTATAACACATCCCCCAGACCTTTTCCTTATGTTGTCTACTGCAAGGATCCTCTCCCAAAGTGGCACCTTCAGCCTGGACTCAGCATCTGCCCCAGGTCCTGACTCTTCCGACAACAAGCACTTTCTTTCCTCTGTAGTAGAAGCTGCTCTGGTTTCTTGCTCCCCATGTTGCATCTGGGAGTCTGTTCCCGGGAACCCCAACAGTGGAACATGAGCTGTATTTCTTCCCAGGGGAGGGGAAGGTAATTGGCAGAAGCATTTGGAACTTGGTTGCATATAACATCAGCTCTGACAACACATAGTCTTTTCTTTAGAAAGGTAAAGAATAAGTACTGAGCAAGTAAGTAAGTATCTGGGCTGTTTAGGCATTAAACGAGTGACAGTATGAGGTAAGTTTTTGACTCACCAGCTTTACAAATATAAGTAAATAGAAGGAAAAATTTTAGAATAATTTTTCTTTACTTTCAGCATAATTATTCTTATTGCTATAATCATATAAAATTCTCAAATTCTTCTGTGAGATGTCCATTTCCCACTGTACCTCTGAGCAACAGTCATCAAGGTTCCTGTTTCTTGGCCTGGAGTGTTGGGTATCAGGGTCACTGTCCCCCTATCTGATAAGATGCTAATCACACTCTTACTGATCTGATTAACTGTGTCTCTAGAACGGGGTTGGGTGGATTTTTTAAAACTAAGTGGCTCTTCCTAGTGACTCATATTTAGAGAGGAACTTTATAGACACGAACATCTGAGGATCATTCTTGATGACCTGGAATCTTCAGTGGGAAGGAAAAGCTTCTAGATGCTTCATTAAAGCTTTGCAGGTGTCTTATATGTATAAATAGAATGAAGAGCCATAATCCAACTGAATTCATAATAAATACACAGGAGACAGAGCTGAATGTATTAAATGTACAAAATAATAATTATCTAACTTTCATAATTTTAGTATAAAAAGATGACCACAGGAGCAATTATACATAAATATTCCTTTGTATCAAGAAAGACAGGCCAAGAAACTAGAATTTTATCAATAACAAGATATTCCCCAAAGACACAATTTATTCATTTGTGTCTTGATCAACATTTATTCATGGAAGACTACTAGCCAAAACTAAATTTCATAATTTGTAATGATGTTTTTAGCACCTGTCAGAAAGCATTCAAACCTGGTTTTTCTGCTTTGTTCATACTTTTTAATGTGCTCAGTACTTACATACATGCCTTGTTTTTGATATTTCGGTTTTTAGGTGTTGGTTTCCTTTTCTTTAATTCACACAGTCTTATATGTGAGTGCATTTATTATTGTTTTCATTGCCCAAATACTATGGGCCTATATAGGTCTTTATATAGTCTACAAAGAAAATGCTTACTGGGCCAATCAGTGTTTACTGGTGCTTCTTTGACTAGAAGAAGGAGTGACTTCTTTAGAAAATCTAAATGTAGAGTGTTGTGAGAAGGGGTATCTCCTAGATACTGAAGTTGTGCCCTCATCCCTCAGAGATGAACCTATTGGTGAGATACATGTGCAGCAAAGACCCCAGTATAAATTATTCAAATAATCAATAAAAATATTATTTAAAAAAGACCCTGGGCATAGTTCAAGCTGGAAACCCACTGTTCTGTGGGGCAGTTGCATTCTGTGGACCTGCTTCTCTCTGGAACGTGGCCATCCCATTGCTTGGTCTACAGATAGTTTTGCTTGTTTGTTTATTTTTGACCCATAGTGTGCTTAGTAGCATTGACTATGATGTTATTGGGAAAAGAAAGTCATGATGTGAGCTGTGTTATTGACAGCAGCAGGAGCTATGGGGACAGAGAACATTCTGTCTGAATCTACAAATTCTAGTAATGAGTGACAGCCTAGGATAGAGGACAGCAGAGAGGGCAGCTGACTAGTCTTTTCAACTATAACAAGAGCCACCTGGCTATAGATAAAAGAAGCCTGGATTTGCAGTTAGAAGACCTGTGTTCAACTTGAGGCTCTTTTCTGAACAAGTCATAGCTTATACGATTTTGGGAAATTACATCTTACCACTCTTCTGTATCAAATGTGACAAGAATAT
>NW_008349068.1:7310914-7315626 GCF_000622305.1 Nannospalax galili | reverse complement strand
TTTATTTTAATGACTAAATAAATAAGATGTTGAAAATGTTTAATCAGCCTAAAATCACTGGGCAAATATAAAGAAAAAATTACCTCAAGATACCAGAATGCAAGGCTAATTGTGAGAAAAGGGGTGACATAGTGCTATAGTGCTTACTATAAATACCTGCTTGTTTGTATACATTTCACATCTCCAATATGCTAGTGCAATATCTGACTTGTGAATTTTCCAGAACACCAAAAAATACTAGCCACTAGTTAGCTACTTTCATGTGAATAACAGGTATCTTACTGATGATTCCATCTTCATTACAGATAAGCTAAAGCAGAAGTCCAAAGACGCTAATTTGCTGATGTTTGTACTGGTATTAAACTAGAGAGCAAAGTTGAATTCATTCTGGACTGAAGAAAGTGGAACTTGTGTTAATGACTTTTATAATATGGACATACTCTAGGCAAAGACTTCTACCTAAACTTGTAACCCAAAAGTTACTGTTTGTAAAAAAGTTACTGTTTGTAATGTAAACAAGTTCACCAAATCATGCACCCCTGTTGTGACTTGGGCATATGACCTTAATCTCTCAACATCTTTCTTTGACCTCAGGCCAGGATAATGTACGAATATGTATAGCATGTATCAAAGCGCTGCAAACAGCACAGGATTCTCACTGCAAACAATGAGAGAATTTAAGAACTCTTTGTTTCATAGTTGTGGGAGGCTATGGTATTCAGTACCTTGTAGTAGTCATCTTACAGGTATGGAAAGAGACACATAAAAATTGAGTAAATTGCTCAAAATATATAAGTAGTGAGCATTAAGTCTAGAATTAAAGATTTGTTTTTATTTATGTGTATGTGTCTCTGTTAGTATATGCATGTGAGTGCAGTTGCCAGAGGCACTGGATTCCCCTGGAGCTGGAGCTACAGGCAGTTGTGAATGGCCTGACATAGATACTGGGAGCAAAACTCAGGTCTTCGGCAAAAGCAGTACCTGTAATTGAACTATCATTCAAGACACAAATTGGTCCCATCTTGTTTGCGATGCTCCACAGTTGGTAATTCTAATCTACATCTAAAGATATCTTTCTTTTAGGAAGCTAAACAGATTTCTTTCAATGTCTACTTCTTCCACTTATAGCACAGCTAAACTCTTCCTTACAAACATATGCAGGTATCTGTGTTAAGCTCTGATATCTCATTAGAGAAGACTAGTAAGAAAATTTTCCAAAGAGGTGGAATGACATTGGGTATAGATTTGTCATTCAGAAGTATTCTATTTGTTCTCTTATATTTAATTTTTGCTCTAAAAAGAGTAGAAGCCATCAACTTATGCTCTAATATTTAGTGTGATTGCTTTTGAGATAGGGTCTCACTGTTTGGCCCAGGCTGTCTTGGCATTCACTATTTAGCCCAGGCTGACTTTGCACATGCTGCAACTTCCTGGCTCATCCTTTCTACTCTGGGACTATGGGTATGATCTGCCATATAAGGCTCTTGAGTTTTATTTTTATGGACTATTTATTTCCAAAATAAAAAATAAGTAATCTTCCGGGTTTTTCCTGGTTTGCATAAACTGTGTTACTATGAATATGTTTCTTGAATTGAGTAGTATTGATGCTCTAGCACCATGAGAGATGTTGTAGCAAGAACAACACATTCTCTGTAAGAGCTAAGTGCGAGTCTGCAAGCTCAACCCCTCCATTTTCATATTGGTGCTGTCAGAAAATTTCCCTAATCAAGAAATTGAAAACTAACCTAATTTTAGAAGAGGCATGTCACATGCATGTATATGCAAAAATAGGAATCAGATCAAAATAGAAAATAATTTAAAGGCAATTTTGTACAAACGATTACATGATTGTATACTGCATTCAAGTCTATCTAGACAAGAAATCCCAATAAATTATATAACCAAAATTAATCTACTGTAGTTTTCCAGACTGGCCCTGAGGCAAAGCACTTGAAATTTATCAACTTAATCATCCGCTACTCTTATAATGTGTACATGAGGAAATGCAATAATTTTCATCTGAGAATCGCAAATCATTCTGTAAATCTAATTGGCTAGAGTACTAGAATACAAACGAGAATTTATTATCCTGTTTTTATGGCTGGAAAGACTGATTTGAGGACTTACTTTAAATTGGTCATAGGAATCAGTAATGAAACAAATCTGACTTACTTCTTTTAACCCATGACATTTCATTGAACTAAAGTTCTGTCATCTACTTACCAAGGTCTGTTCACCCTTTAAAAATGTCATTTCTGCTTGTTATTACACAAACAAATAAATCTACTTGCATCCATTTAGAAGTCAGTATCAGAGTTAGCAGTCATGTGCTAGCAAGATAGTAAATGGATGTGCTGATGACCTGACACAGAAAGAAGCTGGATTTCAAAAACAGTGGTTTGGAGAATAGGACAAGAGGCTAAATCATAGAGAAGATTTTATGCTTTTTAACCATTGACAATGTTGACAAATATTGTGTCCCCTGGAGGACAGACTTTGCAAGAGAAAAATATTTACATTCAAGGTTTCAAGGTTTCCCAAGATATCTGTGGGGAATGCATTTCAGACTGCCCTTTCAGAGGTATAGAAAATATTTTGTAGTAAATGACTCTGACACCTAATTGCCCTAGCATATGTATATGTGGAAAGAAGTACAGCCGAAGTAACCTTGCTCTGTCCTTAGCATCAGCTGTTGTTCTGCAGTTACTGTGTGATCTGTTCTACACCTCACAATCAGCACATTGCAGATTTTATTGCTGTGCAACATCTACTCCTGTGGCTTAGGTGACATTTTTTTTAACATCATCCCTCTAACTGCTGGTGCTCAGTTTTCCTGATTACCTCTTTTTGCCTCTGCTTGGAATTATACTAAGTCTCATGTTGAACATTTTATCTTCTTTCTTTGTGAACCCAGCTTACATAATCCCTCCATTTCTTAGGACTGTTGTCATTTATAGGTTAGGAATTTTCTAAATTTTAGTGAGAAATTATGAACCCTGTTAACTAAGAAGATAACAAGTGTTAAGTCCTATGATATTGCAAAATTAATAACCTTGTTCTGTTTAGTTCTGGCTTGAGTATTTCTAAATGACTGGATTTTTCATTTGTGAACAAACAATGGAAGCAAGGGATCTTACATCAGGAATGAATAGGGTGATTGAAAAAAATAATACCCTACGATGAATTGTGAGAGATGTAGCTGTTATTTCTTATTTTATACATTTCATCCAATAACTAAGATTCTTTCTTATTTTAAAAGCCCAGTTTTAGTTTTAGCAGTGCTCATTAATAATCAACATCCTTGGGTTGGAGATGACTGGGTCAAGCCATTCCTCTTCCTTGTTCTTGGGACCACACAGATGATGGTAAATATCACATACCTATCTGTAATCATCATTCCATTTCTGAGAGCCAGATGGGAATTAGCATCTTGTGAGATGGATACTTATGGGTACTCTGTGGATGTGTCTTCTGCTTTCTGTGTATACTTCAGCCTTGATAATAGTACTGTTATCTATTTGATGATCCAGGTTTAAAACCTCATTTGTTTTTTTTTTCTGTTAACCACCTCTTGTCCGATGGTTTATGAGTTCTGTCACTTTCATTTCAAGAGCCTCTTCAGCTTGCTTCTTCAACCAGATCTTCTCTGTCACTCTCCTTCCCAGCCCAGGCTCCAGTCACCTCTTCCTGGCCTCCTCAACTCCAATTTTGTCTCCTAATCCACTTTTTACATTGTTGCTAAATTTCCTATCATAAAATTATGATCTAGGGTCTGGAGCGATGGATCAGCAGTTAAGAGCAATGGCTGCTCTTTCAAAAGAACTGGATTCAAATCCCAGTACCCACATAGTGGCTAACAACCATCCATAACTCCAGTTTTCAGGGATCTGACGCCCTCGTCTGTCTTCCGTGGCACTATATGATATGGGTGTACTCACATACATGCAGGCCATACACTCATACTCATAAAATAAAAGTAAATAAATAAGATTATGATTTAATGTCATTTCCTATCCTCAAAAACTCTTAGTAACTGCTCTTTAGCTTTCACAATAGAATACCAACTTCTACGTATGGTAGATAAACAAAACCCTGTCTCCAGGCTCTGTTTTTTCCTGCCCCATCTCACGTGGCCCATATAAGCTCCAGGTTCTGAACAAGTTTATGTCCTCTTATGCACAACTCTCTGCCTTTGCTTTAGAAGAGCCCTTCCTTTCCCTTGTCTTTCCTTTCCTGTTCGCTTCTGGGTCTTTGTGTGAACTTAGACTTCCATAGTTAACCACTGTTTATTCAGAGCTCTGATTCATTGAGTAGGATGTTTCCTTACTTGTCCCCAAAAGCCTTGAGGGTGCTACTGGAGAATACAGTAAGTATTTAGGGCATTTACTCACTCCTTATTCAAAAAGGTACAGATTTTATAGGATTAGCCAAAAGTATAAAAAAGAATTATAGAAAAATGTTAAAAATGGTATTCTTTTGGTCTGAAGAGCAAGTTTGAGTGATAACAGATTATAAAAGTAAATATGTACCCTTCACTCCCCTCTCCCTTAAACTAACCCAATTTTTATCTATTTCTCCCTTATTAAGGCCTGTCTCCTACTGTTCTTCTCTTTCAGGTTCTTTCTTTTCCTTTACCTCCCTGTTTCCTTTCCATTATCCTGGTTCCTGTAGTTATGTCTGTTTGCATACTTATTTATCAGAGTCTTGTTCTA
>NW_008349068.1:7310266-7310706 GCF_000622305.1 Nannospalax galili | reverse complement strand
ATCTCTGCAATAGGATGAGTTCTTTGGGTATATGCCAAGGAGTGGTATAACTGGGTCAAATGCTAGGTTCATTTGTAGTTTTTTAAGGGTATACAAGGAACCTAGGGCATAAAGGGAAAGAAGGAGCTCAAGAGAGGTAGGACCACAGGAGAAAGGTATTATTACGGGAGAAAGGGGGGCAATGCGGGCACCTTAAGAGGGAAAACCATGATGGAGGGGATGGACAATGTGAGAGATAAACAATGCCTAGCTAGCTTTGAAAACCACTGAGAACCATACTACTCCTACAACCTATTGACAAATTATACATAGCAGACCAAGAAATATATGTCTAGGTAAGGTTTATCTGAAAACAACTGGTCTTTGCCTAAGATTTATCTACATGACATACAGTAATTAAAAATACCAGACTGGTGGAACTAACCTTCTTGGGTGTTTAA
>NW_008349068.1:7309601-7309984 GCF_000622305.1 Nannospalax galili | reverse complement strand
AGAGAAAGAGAGAGAGAGAAAGAGAGAGAGAGAGAGAGAGAGAGAGAGAGAGAGAGAAAGGAGATAATGTGTAAAAAACCAGAGGAAATCATATTAGTCCCATAACCTAAAGACAAATTTCACATACACTGTCTCCATAAGAGACCATATGTATAGCTAAAGGCTACATAGCAAGCAACAATGGCATACAGGTGATACCTCCTTCTGAGTTGTTGACCATGGTGGCCAAAGGGATTCCCGGATAGTAACCCAGCATAGAACTGGGAAAATGAACAGCTGACCCCAATCTTATCCAAAGGAATATAGACAACTGATGACTGCTAGATGAAGAACAGCTGACCCTCCTAAAACAAAGACCTCTAGATAGGCTGACTAGATTCACC
>NW_008349068.1:7287830-7308785 GCF_000622305.1 Nannospalax galili | reverse complement strand
ACATCATTTAATTTATGTCTTATAGGGTTTATACTGAGTACAATATTGTATAACTGTAATAATTCAACTGCAAACCTAAAAATATACAGCCAATTTTGAAAAAGATGCATGTTAGCTCAGAAAATTGTTATTGAATGTGTCAATGCTGTTGTAATGAAATGCTTCTTCTAAGTATGTGGTTATTAAATAAATAATAAACTGAAAAAAAGTAAATGTGAAAATAAATTTTCCCTTCCTGTATGCAAATTTACAATGGATGTAACATCAAATATTTGTCCCCACCAGCCAAAAAACACACATGGGAAGCAAAGAGTGGGATTTGGTGAGGGAAGCTGGTAAGGGATTCTTTCGGACAGAGATTCAGTGCTGTCTGTGGACATGCTTCCCTTCAGGGTAGATGTGGGGAGGTGCTTGCTTTTTAACCTTAGTAATCACGAAAATTCAAAGGTCTATTCAAAGAGTCTTGACATGAGTTTTGTGAGGTTGAGAGACAAAGCTATTGGGAGACAATAGATTTCTACAAACTATAGAAATCTAGTACTTAAGAGAAAGCTTGATAGTTCTATTTTTAGGTCCTGGAAGTGCTGATGAATTAGAGGCTTTCTTCCAGACATAGAGTTATTAGGGTAGGTAGTCCAGGAAGGACACAAGGAAGGTTCCTATGCAATGAACCTGGCTGAATGGGAGAAAAGCCTGAGCAAGGAGAAGGTGGCTGAGCTGGGACACTGGATCCCTATTGGGAAAAAGAAAACCATGGCTTAAGCTGCCACAGTCACAGAATGCTCGCTCAATGTAGGTCCTCTTATTACTTCCTAAATTTTAGCCCTGATGGTTATAAAAACAGCACCTGCCAGGGTAAAGAAACTGAATTTGTAGAGAAAACAGAAGAACAACACTTCAATCCCAAAACAGACTGTCAAGTCCAAGTTGTCTATTTTACACCATCAGGCTCAGAGTTTTGGCTATTCTATCACTGGAAATTTTAATATCTGAGTCCTTTGATTTGATACTTTATAATAAACCGAATTTTATTATCTGAGAGGATTTCAAAGTCATAGATCTGCCCAAGTCCTTAGCTTAAGCCAGAAGATGATTTCTCCCATAGAATGTTTTAAAGAGCCACTTTTGTTTTGATTGCACTTCATGACTCATGCTTATTTGCTACACTGACTATGCAGAGAAAGAAAAAATATCAGTACTCTGGTGTCCACATAATGAGTACCTTTTTCTTTTTCCTTATTTGAGCCAAAGAAAAGCTACAAAGTCTCAGTGGTATCTACTTGTGCCTTTGTTTTCTGATGTTAACTAAAATTAGCAAACATTTGTTTATAAACAGTCAAAAGTCGGAAAGGTTATCTAAAGTATATACATGCAAGTATTTTGGCTATTTCATGCTGTTACCTGTGGATCTTTATTTTAATAATAAAAATTTTAGTGATATGATAGAATTGTAATAAACACAGGGAATTTAAATGGTATGTTGTAACATAAGAAGAAACAAAGCCTCTAAGAAAACAATATGGCGCTGGAGGTAAGGATGATATTGAAGTATTCATCACATGCTGTGGATTGTCATATACTTGTTCACCCAGTTTTCCTATTAACTTCCAAATATGTTGTTAATTTTTAGAAACTGCTGATCTTTTCTTGACACAGAAGCCACTTGTTAAACGGTGCCTGGTTTGAGCCAGGCTTTGATAATCATAGAAACTTCTTCCATCAGCTTCTCATCCTATTGTCATTAGATGACTGGCATTTATTTCTGAAAAGGAATTTCTTTGTACATAACTCTTATTAGTGTCCATTTATAATCCTGTTTCGTCATTTTCTCAATGACAAATATGAATTTTTTTCTAGGCTTTGTAACATTGAGAGCTTTGTATATCTTCATAATTGACTGTAGAAAACAATTTATTAAAATATTATACTAAACCTATTCATCAGATGAAGTTTCCAGTCTATTAAATTTTCTTTTGAGACAGGGTCTTACCATGTAGTCCTGGATGGCCTAGAATTCATTATGTAGAATTGGCTGGCCTTGAACTCATTGAGATCCACCTGCTTTTGTCTCCCAAGTACATTAAGGGCATGTGCTACCACATCCAGCCCCACTGAATTAAATTTTAAGTTTCCTTATTACCCAGTTTCCTCAATCATAAGATAGGAGTACCATCAATACTAAGTACAAACTTAATATTGTTACTGTCCATGTCATTTGGGTTTTGGGTGGCATTTAAGATGGGAACAATTTAAAAAGGGATCATAAAAGGTTCAATTTTAGGCATTTATTCACCCCAAGTTACCCCACAGGGCCTAACTATTGTTCAGCACTTCTGTTCGTCATTGACCTGAGAAACACCAGCACTCCTTTTCTCCATCACTCACATTCTGATGAGCTCAAGATTAGCCCTCACTGTAGTTTCCAAAGAAACCACAGGTGGGAAGTTCTAGGGAAATGGAAGCTGGTAGTGCATTGATCATAAACTGTGGTTTTACAAGCCCTATCTATTTGCCTATGAGAACATCTCCTCTGTGGGTTTCCAGTACTCTCACAGGGGCTGGAAGAGGGCAAGGCAGACACACAGGTAATCAGTAGGAGCTGTGGAAAGCAGGCTGAGCTGATTGGTGGCATCATGAACCTCCTTTACTGGCCCTCTGGGCTTTCTGGAAGAGCCGGTAAGAAACAGATTCATCCTCTAGTGCCTCTTGGGGAGTTGGAGCCACTGATGACATCCAGAAGGCAGGACCTTTTGGGGGATAGAGTGGGACCTTTGACACTCTGTGCCATGATTGTCACTGATCTTAAAGGCATTAGAACTGGAGAATGGCTGGAGCACAGAGCAGCAGTTCTTTGTGGACAAAAGCAGAGAGAAGAGGCTTGTAGAGAAGAGCCCATCAATAGTTCATTGACTTATTCAAGTAAAAATGAAGGGCAGCCTGAGTTTAAGAACACAACTCTCCTCAGCTAGGCTATAGCATTATCCCTAGATACCTTATTATTCTCCCTATCAGTAACAAACAACTACTCTATAGAATTGACTCTCTCTCTCTCTAGGCTGGGTGCGGTGGATCACACCTTTACGCCTTTAATCCCAACACTTGGGAGGCAGAGGCAGGCGGATCTCTGTGAGTTCAAGGCCAGCCTGGTCTACAAAGGAGGTGCCAGGGAAACGGGGGCCACAGGGGGGCCCTGTTTAAAAAAAAAAAAAAAAAAAAAAAAAAAAAAAAAAAAAAAGATTCTCCTGGTAATCTTTACTATTTCTTACTAGATAATGAGCTCTTTACTTATTGTAGATAGGGAAACAGAGGAAAAAGCTCCATTTTATCTTTCTTTTCACCTTGATTTAATAATAAACATTGGTTTCAGGTAGAATCTTAGACCTGCTTATTCTAGACATGAGCATTATCAGTTGCTATAGTCAAATGAGCATAATATTTTAAGTTTTGTTTTTTCCTCCAGACAGGTAAAAATCCAGTAAATATTGTTTTTCCCAGGTTCCCTATTACCCTTAGGATTCTATTCTGATTTATCCAACTCCTCTCTAAGATTAGGGGTTGGTTCTTTTAGACTTTTGTTTCATTGAATGTGGAGAAATTTGGAGGGATAACCAAAGGGTCAGAAGTTAGAAACTAGATATCTGTAGTGCAATGCCTACAATAATTTGAAAGTAAATAAAATAAGCAAATACTTTTATTTTGACTTTTACTCTATGTGCTTACCATTGTGAAGGCAGTAGTTGAAGCATATTATGAAAAGTTAGTTAAAACTTAATGATAATCATGTCAGTCTCTTGCAACCTACAGAAGTTGTATAATATTTATGTGGAATGATACTGGTGTTGAATAACTGGCATTTTACACAGAGAGAGAGAGAAAGAGAGAGAGAGAGACAGAGAGTGAGAAAGAGAGAGAAAATTTAAATTAAAAAAACAGCTATCAGAGGCAACATCCCAAATGTACTGTGATTATTAAGCTTCAACCTACCTGAGAAGCTATTAGCAGGTGATCACTACTGGGTGAGGGAGAGCTGGTCTTCTTTAGGGGAGTGATGCTAGTTAGGCTGACCAGGCTCCACTAGATGAATTCACAGTGAGGGACATTTGGGGACCCAAACTTGACTATGAGGCAGGTGCAGATAGGGGAGGGGTCTAAATATGATTAAGGTATATTGTATGAAATGCACAATATTCAATTAAAATACATATTGTAAAAATAATCTAAAGTATTTAGAAAACAAAATGATAAAATATTTTCTTCATTTCAATTAGGTATGTGCTGAAGCATCTAATAGTCTCCAGATTTCATAGTACAAAGAAAGTAATACTGTAAGTATTGTGAAAAAGATAAGTAAAAAACAATCACGTCATTTCTGTACTAAAGTGAAATGTTCCCAACCCAGAAAAGCTTAGTTTAACTTGCTGAACTATAGTGTAGCTGGTCAGTTGTATTTGAGATTTTCTAATTATCACATAATGGAATCTAAAAGTTGCCCTATCACTCTCTGAAAAACAAATTGCCATATATTTAATGCAAAAATCTTATACTAAACAGTAAATTTTGGATTCTCTGTTTTTCCAATTGTAGATTAAGTGGGAAATGCTTAATTTGGCATTTGAATCCTGACATGTATCCTAGCTACTTTGTGGTGGTCTTAAAATGGTCCCATTTTCTGACTCCTCCTTGTAGACAAAATGACATTGGTTTATTCCTATCCTATTTTATCTTATTAAAAGTGTATAAATAAGGTAAGTTTTAGTTAGTAAAAAATAATGTAGTAATGTAGGCTAAGAGGGATGATAGGCACAGCTGGGTATCAAATAATAAGATCAGCACAGTGGTTGGTCCACAAAGGGAGCTGAGCTGACATAATTACCTGCAGTGAAATTTATTATAATGAAAGGGCCTTGAGGCATGATTAAGACTTGAAGTGGAAGAGACAGCATTGGACAGAAATGGAATAATAGATGGAAGGGACGGAGAGGCCTCCCTTAAGCATCACTGAGAGCAAGAATAACAAATAATAAGATCAGCACAGTGGTTGGTCCACAAAGGGAGCTGAGCTGACATAATTACCTGCAGTGAAATTTATTATAATGAAAGGGCCTTGAGGCATGATTAAGACTTGAAGTGGAAGAGACAGCATTGGACAGAAATGGAATAATAGATGGAAGGGACGGAGAGGCCTCCCTTAAGCATCACTGAGAGCAAGAATAAGAGCAAGAATAAGAGAGATAGGGAGAGAGAGGGAGGGGGAAGGGGGGAGAGTTATAGACTCAGTGTGGCACAAGTTTTATTTACCTCTTCCAAGTACATTATTCAATTTTTTTAATGAGACAGAGAGAGAGAGAGAGAGAGAGAGAGAGAGAGAGGAAGAGAAACCGCAGAGGGAAGGCAGAGGAGTCTCTCAGCCTTCATCTCCAGACCAAATCCCTAAGCAGTCTCCCTGCAGAGTCCTAACTACTCCTCGGAGAAGTTTTACAAACTTTTAAGGCTGGTGGGAGATTTTACATCATGACCTGGGAGCATGGAGGAGCCAAGTACCGTAAACTGAGAGCTGCAAGTCACAGCACATACTGCTTAACTGTCTACTCCAGAGAGAGCTGCAGGGAGCCATGACCTGATTCAGATTATGGCATTCTACTGACCAAACTGACTCCATTTTGGATAAAGTAGCCATCTTAGAAGCTTAGCCATAGTGTGTTTCTACCTCAAGGATTGTTTTCAGGAGCCCTGACCCCTTTCCCCCTTACCTCCCAGGAAAATGCTGCTGTGGTCACTTGCTCCCTAGACATATAGAAAACACAATTATTATGATATGACGAACTGCTGATTTTGGCTTCTGTAACTTGCTTGTTTTGCTATTTTAGGGCACCTTGACATGTAGACTGTGACCACCCTCCACCCTGTTATTCTAGGACCACCTTATCAACATTCCTTTTGTGGTTTTTTAGCTTTAAAAGGTTCCCTTTCCCTCTCCCTCTCCACCGCAGCACTCTAATCCGATATGGAGACTGCAATCCAAGCTAGCTTGAATAAAATCTTTTATCCCAATCTGAATTGAGTCTGGTGGTCTTTCCTCAGTAGTCCCAGGCTCCATAACAGCATCAGGCCTAAAGGTGCAGGTCTGTGTTCTAACACTGACCAGGTAGCCAAATGGAGGGGACACACACCAACTCAGAAATTTCCATGGACCAGATTGAGAGAGTGAAAGATTACAAGATCCAGATCTCTGTCTCTCTGTCTCTGTCTCTCTCTGAACTTAAGTTTGAAAATACTGTGCACACCAAACAAAGTAAACCAGGAAGTCATGGGTCTATTACCTCAACTTGAGGGAAAGGGCAGTGCTTTCAGAAGTGTGTCTCTGATAGGTCTTCATGTTTAAGAAAAACTCGCAAAGTACTTGGTGGTTTGAAACAATTTTACGTTGCAAGACTATGTACTTTTGACAGTATTCTAAATGATTTGGGTCACCCAAAGGGCTGGCTGTTAGATGAAAGGAGGAATGTGTTTTTCCATGTGAGTTGTGTAGAATGTTATTCTGTCATCCTACATTAGATTACAGTTACTTGTCTCTTTTCAACACAAACAAAATCATCTTTGCCTTGTTAATGAAAAAGGGAATCAGAATTTTAGTATGACCTATGATGTTAGGAAAATAAATGTCTTAATCGCTCGTCATTTTAAAAACTTCTTTGAAGGACAACAAAGATGTGAACTAAAGTTAAAAATAATATTGTTGGCGTGGTAGCACTCTGAAGGTTGAGGCAGGAGGATCAAGAGTTCAAGGTCAGTCTAAGCTACATAGTGAGATACTGTCTCAAAAATCTAGGGCTGGAGAGGCAGCTTAGTGGTAAAGCACTTTCCGTACTCAGGGACCTAGTATTGATCCCTAGAACTGAAAACAAACAAAGAAACCTTATTGATTTTGGCAAAATTGTACTAAATCTACACTATTACCTGAAGGGAGGTAATGGAGTGGTGGGAAACTGAAATCATTGATAAGTCAGTTTTAGTCAATTTAGGATGTTTGGGAGTTGAAAGCCTCTAGTAGAAATGTACTTTTACTAGTTACAACATCCTACCACTTGGCTCTAAACTGACATCAGAGATAATGGTGCTGTCTTAGGGATGATTTTTGATGTGAGTGGGCTCAATAGTGCTCTTTCTCTTTAGGCTTAGTAGCAGGAATTTGAGAAACTAAAATATTGCTTAAATCCAAATGTAGACATTTAATAATTTTCTAGGGAAATATTACAATATGGTTGGGCATACGAAGTAAATCATTATGGTCTATTTTCAGTATGAGGTGGACTTAGAACTCGTCAAAGAACCACAGATAAGCAGTAGGTGCTAGGTAGGTGCTGTGGCCTGCTCATCTGACTGAGAGTTAGAAAGTTGCAGGGAGTTTGCTATGTGATTGAGCCCACAGTCAGAAAAGGGGAAAATCTGGAGCCCCAGGATATTCGTTAGATAAGGCTTTGTATCCTGAACCATAGGAATGGGCAGTTTCAGAGAGGGCTATGCTAGAAGAGCATGATTGTAACTCTCTGGAGTACAGGCCTATGGGAAAAGAGGGCAGGAATTGCTCATGATCAGAGACTTTAAAAAACAGTCTCACACACTAAAATGGCATACCAGCCATTTTGACCATTTCTCTTTGCTGGTGTCTCTTTGTGAAGAATGACATATTTTAAAAACTGTTTTGTTTTTGCTACACTCTTGAATTTATTAGAGTGAAGGTCCTGTTTCTTACATTGGGGGTACAAAATACAAAATGTCTTAACAATCTCCCAAGTGATGTCTGAACTGAATTTGAATAGTAAGGAACTAGCGGGAAACTAAAGATAACAGATTGGGTGTGTGGATGAGGTGGGTATTGTTTGGTGGTCAGAAGTGATCAGTTCTCCTCTCTTCTGATAAGGACAGCTGAGCTTCACTATGGTGACACATTGCATGTCTATGGTAAGTCTTGGAGCTCAGCATGCTACCCTAGAGGGTCTTGATGAGATTCATTTTATCTGCCAATTAAAGAATTAAAGGTGGGAAGAATCTGAGATACAACAGGTAACAAACTTTATTAAAGGTACAAAAACACACAGAGAAAAAACTCTCCACCACTGGAGAAGGGGGTTCAGAAAAGGAAAAATCACAAGCCCCTAGGGGTCCCCCTCCCCTAATTTTGGATTGGTCAATTTAAAGAAGAGAGAACTGATAAGTCATAGTTCCAAGCTGAGATATGTCCAGGACTGGCCTTGGCTAAACAAGTATAGACTGGTCAGCCTGAAGAGGGGCCCTACCTTGCCTCCAGGAGAAAAAGATCCTGGATCTTGGTCTCAATAAGTGGGACATTTACCATCTTTGTTACTTATCTGTGGTCCTATTTGCCTGTCAGGCATTTAGTCCCTCAAGATGAGGGTATTTGCTCCAACCCCACTTTCTTCCTATCCCAACTACCTATGACAGCATAACTGCACAGGTGATCCAAAAATTCCATGATTTTCAGAGGGTGGATTTTGGCCAGTATTATCAGGATGACTTCCATTGGTAGTCTGGAGTTCCTGTTAACTAGCATGGAAGGCTGCCTGTCTGAGATGAAAGAGAACACAAAGGAAGCAGAGATAAAAGTTGAAAAAGAAAATTTCCTGGTGAGTCTTTTGAGTAACTGGATCCAGAGATCAGAAAAGAGGTTCTTGAACATATCCTTTGAATGTGTGGCTACAGCTATACCTGAGATGGTGTTGTATGACTCTGTTTCATCAGTTTACAATAGGATGCCAGTCTGTTCATGGACTTTGCCCTTTAGCCAGGGCAAGTAGAGCAGTGGTATCCAGGTTTATGATTGGTAGTGGAGCTTTTGACCCTCCCTAGATGGTCAGGAGACCCTTACTTAGGATTGTTACTCCCTCCACCAGCTTCAAGTATGTAACGGTTTGAATGAGAATGTACCTATAAGCTCCAGGTTTTTGGACAATTTGTCTCCAGTTGGTGGTGCTATTTTGGGAGGCTTAAGGAGATGTGGCCATGCCAGATGAAAAAGCAAGTCACTGGGGGCAGGTTTTGAAAGTTCTTAAGCCTTGCCAGATTTTCCAGTTGCTCTCTCCTTCCCATGCCTGCTTGAAGATGTCATCCCTGGGCTTTCCGCTCTGGCCACCTCCTGCTGCCTATCGTACTTCCCCACCATTATTGGCTCTTCTTACCCCTTTGGAACCATAAGCGGAATTCTCTTCCTTCTATAGGTTGCCTTAGTCATGTTGTCTTATGACAGCAACAGAACAGTAACTGCTACAGAGTGATCCTGAGTGATGCTGGAGTGTAGAAGAAGAAAGGACTCCATGATGCCACCCCCCTGGGCTCGCCATTCATGAGGGGTGGAACTTTGTAGTGATGCAGCTGTTTAGGGGGGTCACCCACACTCCTGTAAGTGACCCTGATCTTTATAAGAAAGCTCAAGTTGGGCTTTAGAAAATTGTGCTTTTGCCTGTCGATGACGTCCATCTGGCATTAATTAGACATACTCTTGCACCTCCTCAGGGAAAGAAATGCAACAGTCAGATACAGTCCTCTAATTAGTTAACTGAATCAATAAATCAAGCCCCGAGTTTCTAGTATTGGCAGCACACAGTGCCCTGCTAATGACATCAGTCAATATTGGGGTTCAGTGGTGAGCAAAGTGAGAATATTTAAGAAAGGGTAAACTTCCGGGGAGGAAGCAGGCAGGAACTGGGAGAAAGTTTAGCAACCCAAGGGCATTAGAACACAGAATCGGGACAGAAGTTATCTTAGTAAAGGCTTTTTGATTTATTTGCACTGCGTGGGCAATGCTTTTTCTGTTACATGTAGCTCCACATAGAAGTTCATGTGCTGAGTTGAGTGCCCCTGCATCTTAAATCTCTATCCAGGGATATGTATTTTTTTTTAAATTATTATAGAGCCATAGGTTATGCTGGAACACTCTGGAATGCTGCTGCACTTGAGCCATCCCAGTGAGCCAGTGTTAGGATGTGGGTCAGAGTTCTTTGCCAAGTTTTTTCTATACTAATTGTGTAAGGTATTGCACAAGGTCTAATGGGCCCCACTCTCCATCCTGCTCTCCTGTTTCATCAATATAATAATAAAAAAATCGGATTTCCATTGAGGATTCCAGCTTGTCTAGTATGCACACTTCCCTGGGATTGATACTCAACACTGGAAAACAGAAAACAATTGGTTTATCAGTTAGATGAGGTAATATAAAATTACATGCCATAAAGCCTGAGACATAATAGGAATTCAGTAGATAATTGCAGCTCCCCCCTAATTTTTGATTTTCAGTTCCCAGCACCCACATGGCGGCTGACAACTGTTATGTAACTCCAGGGAATCCAATACCCTCCTCTTGTTTCTGCTGACATTACATGCATGGGTGCATATAGGCAGGCAAAATACCCATACACATGAAATAAGAGAGAGAGAGAGAGAGAGAGAGAGAGAGAGAGAGAGAGAGAAACTAAGTTTTTCCAGAGAGGAAAAACTATTTTTTTTCCAGATATGAAGAAACATTTTTTTTTTTGTCTTTTTGAGACAGGGGATCCCTGTAGCCCCAGTTGTCCTCCTGGAACTCACTATGTAGACCAGGCCGGACTTGGACTCTCAGAGATCTGCCTCCCTCTGCCTCCTGGGATTAAAGGTGTATGCCACCATGTCCGGCAGAAACAATTATTTAAAAATCTGAAACTTGTAGTTAGGTGACAAGCAATTTTATTTTGCAAAACAATCACTATACAGCAACAAATACATTTGCAAATTTGATTGAAAAACATGAACTAACTACAACCAGCCATTGAAGAAATGCCTTCCTATGGTAACAGGCTCTAGAATTATCAGAAGAAAGACCCTCCCCCCACAGATTTGTAGTGGTGTGTTGGAACATTGGAAACCCAGCATACAGAGTATACTTTTTTGTTGATTTTATCTTCTTTTTGCTAAAGTTGAAGTGGATTTTTGTGATTGGAATTTTTGGAGCTTGAAAAAAAACTTTTTCTTGCAGAGGGACTTGGCCTTAACCTACACATCCAAGTTGAGTATACTATTTTTGTTGATTTTATTTTCTTTTTGCTAAAGTTGAAGTGGATTTTTGTGATTGGAATTTTTGGAGCTTGAAAAAAAACTTTTTCTTGCAGAGGGACTTGGCCTTAACCTACACATCCAAGTTAAAAATTAGGTGTAAAAATACAAACATCAGTGCTGATTTAGCCTTCCCTTGTCAAGAACCTACTTTGTCTTTGCTACATCTACCACTGTTTACTTTCCTCCTGTGGCATGAAAAATAAGAGAAAAACTATAAATGGAAGCTAGTTTGAGTCAACCATCTTTAATAATACTGACATGATGTCCCTTTTGGACTGATGATAATACCTTTCTACCGTATTTCTGTATGAGCAAGTGTGGAGAAGCCCAGCTACATCAGTCTATGCTTCTATTTAACGAAACTCTTCCTTCAGCCACCTTTAGCCAAACTGAGCTGTAGTTACACAGGCATCCTTCCTATGGGTGGGATTCTGGCCCATTACCCTGCTGGAACTCAGCAGGTGGATCCAGAGAGAGTTAGTTCCTAAACGAACATGGCCTTTGAAACTCATCATAAACTCGGATCTTTCCTGCAGTGTTATAAGGTACCCAATTTTCAGGTGCAGGAGACCCAGAGAGAGTGAGTTCACTGGAGAAGTTGGCCTTTGTACTCTTCAGAGCTCTGGATTACTTGTGTATTCTTAAACAGGTTCTCAAAGGCTAAAGCCAGAGAGAAACTGGCATTAGTAGATCTAGAAATGGAACTATGAAGCTTTCATTTCTAGATCAGCGTGTGTGTCCCCACAGAAGTGGTGTCCAAAAAGCTTAATTTGAGTCGTTATCTTAAGAGTAGAGGTAAGATGGCTCCATCCCACATCCCCATAAGAAGGCGTTTTTAGCTTGTGTGTTTCTGTCTGGCACAAAATTTCAGTTTCCTTTCATAAACTTTACACAGACTCACATTTCATATAAAATGAGGACTTAGATTCATGATAATTTTATTGTTACTAGAAATAAATATTTTAATGCCAAATATATTAACTTTGGGCCTTATATAATTTATTTTCAACACATATTTATCAGAAATTGAATTTTCACGCTTAGAACATATTCTCTTAGTCTTAAATTTTATAATAAACTAGGTTGAAATTATTTTCCTCACAGGTTAGAACCTAACTGCCTATTAGCTTCCCTTTTTCTAGATAACTTTAACCTCTATCAACCACAGTCAAAACATGTAAGATAATACTGTATGTCTCCACACACAATTGTTCCTTTTTCCATTTCTTGTGCATTTCAAGATAAGGTAATGAATGAATTGTCCAAAGTGAAAAATAGACATTACTCAGTAGTTTTAAAGTTTTTTTTTTTTTCTCAAAACTATCTGGTTTATAAATGAAAGCATCTTTTCCTATGTCATCCCCTTAGCTGAGAATGGTTTGGTTTGATGCTGGGTTTTCCCTGTGGCCATCACACTGACCCATGTTGAATGGATCACCCAAATGCCACCGACGTCTCTCTGCCCTTGCATCATCTGGCCTTTTGTCTTAGATGCTCCTACACCTCCCTGTTCAGTTCCTGCTCATCATCTTGCCCTTCATGTGCAGGACTTGATTTGGCTCACAGACATCAAAGACATAGCCAACATTTTGTCTTTAATTTTTCAGAGTCAGCCTACCAGCCCTGAGCAAGAAAAAGAACAAATAAAATACTGAAATATGTCCATCCAGTTTGGTAATGCTTTGTTCTATTTGGGTCATTGATTTGTAAATGGAATTAACTGATTTGTGATTCATAGACTGTACATAAAGTGAGAACAAATGTTATCTACTGCTAAATAAGTCACACCATGTTTCTGTACAGACTGTGATGCTGGAATCATAGAAAGAAAAACTGATTTAGATATCTGTGTCTCAATGTTTTTATATCTGGGCTTCTTAATATGTTGCATTTTTTTTCTTTCTGCTCAAGGGATCTTTACTTTGGGTAAGAAAGTCAAATATCTTCTATCAGTGAATTTAATGAACTAGGTACTGTTTGGAGGAATGGAAAAACATGTCCGAAATTACTAGTGTTATTTTCAACTTTAGCAAATGGAAAAAGAAATGAAACAGAAGGAAAAAAATCTTAAGAAGTCAGTTTCACGAATGATTAAAGAAATAAAATCCAAACTACTCAGTGATTAAACAAGAGATAAGTCTATACTCTTTAAACCAACAGTCTGTAAACCCTTTTTATGTATAACTGGACCCACCCCCACAAACTCCATGGTGGTGAAAGCAAAGAAAAATAAAATTTTCTAGCATCACGGGAGAGACATGTTTCTGGCACTAAAACAGGGTTACAGCTTTGAGTTGTTACGGAAAGCAATTTCATGCTAAATCTTTTTTAATGTATTTTTTTTTTTAAATAGGGAGAGAACCCTGCTAACATCTACTGTCACATACTTAAAACTGCAACACCAAAGGTTCAGGAGACACAGATACTGTGAATAAAGAAGTAAAATATTCAAGTATATGAGGAAATATCACAAATGGCCACAGAGAAATATATATATATATTTATATCTATAATACTGTATCAAACAGACAGAAGGGGGTATGAAACTGGTTGTGTGGACATAAATCTACCCAATCAACTGACACTCTAATCAGACACATGTCCATCCTGACAGAAATGCATCATTCCTAGGAGACACATTCTGACACCACTTCCTCAAGCACAGGTCAAATGCTTTGAATCTAGTTTTTAGTTAGTTAAATAATTTATCGGATTGACATACTCTGGTATAATCATCCAGGTCCCAAATGTTAATAACTTAGTTGCAACTTTCTTTCCATTTATATAAAATAACACTTCTAAAAATGTGTTTCCTACATGCGCTTCCCTTCCTGCAATCAGACTCTTTGATTTCACTGAACCTGTAATAAGTGAAAATGGGCAGTTTTTATTTTTCCAACCAGAAACAGAAGAGTGAAATGAACATCTTGGATTTTTAACAAGGCCTTTCAGAATGTATTGGATAGCCTTCAGGCACATGAAAGGTAAAAATGCAATTTTAAAAAAACATAATACTCCATGCAAAACAGAGCAGAGCGAAAATAATTGTCCAATTGTACCCATGTAAAGCCATGTGTTCCTGTTGCAGATGGAAATCAGGTCAATTTCTCCATATACTATTCATTTTATTATAAAATTGTAACAATTACTACAGTTTGGGCATGAGATTATTTATCTATAGTTGTAAAGAATGAATATGACACCTGTTCAGAGCCCACTCCCGCCAAGAGCTCATGCCTAATATTACTCCAGTGCTAAGGGAGAAGTATTCACAAGCCCTGCTTAGCCAGCGCAGCAGTGACATCCTCAGCCAAAGTGGCAAGCTGAGGAGATTCGAGCAGGTTGATGCTTCCAGAAGAGGAGACGTTGCTGAGTCGCCGGGGTGATGCCACGCTGGATCTGCTTGGGGACTGTGTAATGATCTCAGCCCCATGGTCTACACGGGCCTTTGCGTGCTCTCTGAAGTTCAACTTTTGGCTGTCAATCTGTTTAAGAGAAGCATTAGTCTTCATTAGCTCAAGTGTCTTCATCAGCTCCTAGTTATTTCCCTGTATCCCAGAGCCAACATGAATGTGATTTCTTTTCAGCTCTGTAACCCTCCTTCCTGTTTGACAAGACCTTTAATCTAAGGTAGGTTTCAATCAAGAATATTTCTGAAGAATTGTTTTTTCAAAAATACAAGATTGGTTCATGACCTTGTTTCTTACCTTGACATTACCACCTCCAGGTACGTGGTGAGCATTGTCAAGGGAGCCGACTTTAGCCTGGGCCTTTTCTTTGAAATCCAGTTTTACACTCTCAATTTTCACTCGTCCACCACCTTTGAGAGGAGAAAGGCTTTAAATGCCTTGCTAAAATAAAATCTTGTATTTATGATGATTAGCCTTGCAGAATGATTATATAAGACAGAGCATTAGAGACTGTATGCTATTAACTCTATTATCCCTCTAACCAGACACGAAAAGAATCTTAGAATTTTTAGCCTACACAGTTTCCCCATATGTTCCAAGATAATGACATCCTTACACTACCATTATATGGATTGTTTCACATGCTAATACATTTCTTCTTTACCTATGTCTACTTTAGAAATTAGAGGGATTTTTGTAATTGGTATAACAAAACCTCTTAAAACAATGAAAATACCCTATTGAATTCTTTTTAAAACTTTGAGCATTTACTCTTTTATTTCTACTAAAGCAAATTAACTTGAAATGAAACTATTCTTTATTAATTTTCATGGTAAAAAGTCACTTGTCCAAAAAAGTTTTAGGGTGGAATGGTCCCCAGTTAGCTTTAGCTGTTGATGTGACATGGCTTAGTCATCTGAGGAAGTATCAGTTGAGGTCTTGTGGCCATGTCTATGTGAGGCTGTCTTGACTGATGACTGATGTGAGACAGCCCAGCCTGCAGTAGGTGGCACCATCCCTGGGCAGGGTTATATAAGAAAGCTAGGTGAATGTGAACCACTGAGCAAGTCAGTACACAGTGTTCCTCCAGGCTTTCTGCTTCAGTTCCTCCTAGTGTTCCTGGCCGGACTTCCCTCAGTGATGAACTGTATAAGCTGAGACAAAGTTTTCTCCCCTATGTTTCTTTTGCTCATGGTGTTTATCAAAGCAGCAGAAAGCAAACTAGGATAGTGTGTGTACAGGCAGTATGCAGTTAGCCCCTGTACCTTCAGATTCTATCGCCTTGAGTTGAAAACAATTACATCTGCATTGACCATGTACAGAACTTTTCCTTATCTCATTATTCCCTGAATAATATCCTGTAACCAATGTTTTCATAGATTTTATATTGTATTAGATATTAAAAGTAATAATTAAATATTTAAAGTATATGGAAGGAGACATATATGACACCTGAGGATCTGGGTATCCGCATGGGGACTTGGAGCCAATCATCCATGCGAAGACTGCTTTCACTTGAAAAATTTCATCACTGGTAACTTTGATGATGAAATGAGTCAGGAGTTGAGTGTTTTATAACTAGCTCTAAGACTTTCCCATTTTGATTAACATATAGCAATAGCAAAACCATTAGTAGATTCTTGTACAGACGCCAATATGACACTGACATTGGTCTGATGACATTGAGGCAGGGTTTTGACCATGCCATTTCCTCTAATGCTAACTAACTTGAAATGCTAGGATTTGCTGACTTGCTGATTTGTTCCATATCCACCCTTTAGAATCATCTTCTCCATCTCTACCTTGCCTCTCTCTGACTTTCAAATGTAGGGGGTTCTTCTATACTGATTAGCTATCCAGTGTTCCTTAGCCAGTTCTTAACCATGGCTGAGTGTTTGCTGCTGTCTTTGACCTGGAAAGAAAGTAGACTGTATGCCTTTTGGCCCTTCTGCACCTAAGAGATTTGGTTCATTGTCATGGGCAACTTGGTGTCAACCATATGTATTTTGGAGAAATGGTAGTGCATCTTGATCCTCTAAGGTCATTGTATCCCACTGGGGATTTTGATTTAGAATAATTGCTTAAAAGAACCTATAGAAATATGGCAAATCTTTGTAAATTGGGGATTCTTGATGCTTTTGTATCTCTGAAGACCAAAGAAAGAGGACTTATTGAGGTTTCATCACATGTCTCTAAAGCCTTGTGGCATTTTTCTCAAGCAATATCTTTACATCTATGGTAATATTCAACTGCTTGGTAGGGGCCTCTTGAAATTGTAAGGTATCAGAATACATTTTCAAAAAACATTCATTCATTCTTCTGATGTTTAGGATGAACTATTATATAACATGAGTATGGGAAATATGTAGTTATGCTTTCAAAATGGCCAATGTGCAGAGACTAAGAGTCTGCAGAGTGCTTATCCCCAAATAGGACACCTATATCAAACTTCTGCCTCCCAAGGTTCAGAGATCATTTAAAAAGAGAGGGGTGAAAAGATTCTAAGAACCAAAGGTACTAGATGACCACAAGGAAACAATTTTCCAGACACCTGGGCAGTTACTGATATAAACTCACAGCAATGATGACAGCATGCACAAGTCTCACCTAAGCTCAACCCAGACACAATCCCAGCATAGATGTGGGGAAGTGGGTAAACTCCATCCTTACTGGAAACTGATGGCTATTGGGAAGGGGAGAATCAGTCTCTTATTAAGCACGCGACTTTTGGTAGGTTAACTAGGCTCCAGTGGATGGACCCACACTGAAGGACTCTTAGGGACACAAAGTGGACCCTATAAGGCCCTTATATATATAACAGAGTACATAAAATTCAGAACGGAATATTAAGGGGTATGCAGATAAAGAGGAGATTTAAATACGATCAAAATATATTATCTGAAATTCATAAAAATTCAATTAAAAGAGAATAAAAAGGAAAAGTATGTGCATTGTTTCACGGAGTGGAGTTCTTCCTACAGTTTGCCTGTGGGTGTTATCTGTTGATTGTGATGAGATCAGCTTCATTTATAATGATTCTTAAAAAGTCAATTATCTAAGTTAGGGGTTAGAAGACACTGAAGCTTTCACTGATATTAGTTGCATTGGAACCTTAGTTTTGGATTTTTTTATAGTCTCCATTAGAAAATTTTCTCTTAGGCTTCCTGTTATGACTATGTTATATCAATATAACTTTGTTAAATTAAAAATACTTTAATATTTTTATTATTTTATGTGTATGAGTATATTGAGTGTATTGTCTACATGCATGTAAGTGCACCTGTGTCATGCAATGCCTGCAGAGCTCAGAAAAGAGTGCTGGATTCCTCTGGAACTGCAGTTATGGATGGTTGAAAGCCACCATGTGGGTGCTGGGAATTGAACCCAGGTCCTCTGTAAGAGCAGCTAGTGCTCTTAACCAGTGAGCCATCTCTCCAGATCCCAATCTTATTAAAATTTTATTGAACTATATTTCTTCAAAGGAAAAAAAAAGAGCATAACATTGACACAAAACATTCAGAAAGGGAAACTTGACTAGGCTAGACCTGTTGGTTTATCACTAGAAACTCTTACATACTGCTTAGAGGAGCCCATTTGAATTTAGAGATCTATGCCTCTGGTGTTGAAACACACTGGCACCCACAAAGAACAGTAATCATCAAAGACTATAATCTTTATCAGGCTTCAAAATGAAATGCAGATATTTCAGTTTGTGCCTTTTGGTATTGAACTGTTTTCTTCACTTTCAACTTAGAGTTTGAGCATTCTGAAGTAGCTTAGTAAAAAATCCTGCTATTGCCAAGGATCACCATGTTGACACTCCGTTACGAATTTAGTCATTTGATTTAGACATAATAAAAGCAAAAGCCAGATTTAGAAATAAGTGGGAGTCCATGACAATAGCCTTTTATGACCAGCCAACTGTACACAAAATATTTCCTTATCTATATGAGGGTTTCTGTGTGTCAAACCCCAAGTGAATTTGACCAATTTCACTTGTCTATAATCAAAGAACCCAGCAATTTTTCTTTTTTTTTTTTCTTTTTGTATTCTGCAAGAAAATAGGCAGTGTGTCAAAATTTCTCAGTCATACTATTAATAGGACAGCACAAAGTCAATTATTCAGTGGAAGACCAGTTGTGGACAGGGGGATTTTGAAGATACAAAGTGAGATGCACACCCCTGCCATCTCAGGACTAGCAGAGGAGACAGTTCTTCTGGGGCAGTTCTGCAGTCAGTGATGTGAACTCCACATACGAAGGCTCTGCTTCCTAGATGTGCTTCATAACCACCCTTCCGAAACAATGAAAACTAATTCCAAGATATTTCCAATGACTGTATCCGTTCTCAGACTTATTCTACTTAAAATCCTTAATAATTTCCTGTCTAGAAGTCTTAGCTCAATTACTGCTGTACCTGATTTTTGACAAAATTGAGATGATATAATCTTAAAACTACATTTGGTTTATATGTTTAAATGCCAAACATAGACAGTTAAAGTCAACTATTTTTGTCCTTCTATAACCTAATGGTAGGTACAAATTGTAAAAAAATATCCTCAAGAATATTACAAATTTGACAGATATATTATTACCTATGGATGGAGGTGGAATTTAGCAAAATTAAACAATGTATGATGCTCAGAAAAGCAGTGACAGGTTCAGACTTATTGAAGAACCCACCATAGAAAGCAAAAGTGCAAATTCTACTTTAGAGCACTGGTTCTATGAGATCTCTAAAAAGGAAAAAAAGGTCTAGTGTCAAAAAAGTTGGGGGCATGTTGCATTTTGCTGTGGATTCCCAGTGCTTATTTACCCAAGAAAGAGTTGGAGAAATGAATCAGATGATCGAGTTTCTCCAGCTGCAGTCCATGATCCTATTTTATATGCTGTAGAGAACACAATTTCATTAAAAATATTTGGAATTACTGTTTTCAATCACGGTTACTATGTTTGGCTATAAGACTCAATTTATTTTGTAGACTACATACTTTGACAGAGTTCCAAAATTCATGCCTATTCTATAATACATGGTCTATTCAGGGTAAATAGGCTCCCTTATCCCAGAGGAAGATGCTTAAACATTTCTAACTTGAGTTCCTATTCATAAAAATATGAAATATCAGGAGCTTGAAACATGTTTCCAATTAGGTATTTTACAACAACATAAAAAATTTTGACTAGGCATGGCAGCACATGCCTTTATCCCAGCACTTGGGAGATAGAGGCAGTTGGATCCCTGTGAGATTGAGGCCAGCTGGGCTGCCTAGGGAGTTCCAGGCCAACTGGGGCTACAGGGAGGACCTGTCTCAAAACAAAACAAAACAAAACAAAACAAAACAAAACAAAACACACAATTTTTTTTTTGACAACTTCTTGAACCCAATTAAGTGTTCTTAAATTATTAAAAAAACATATTTTTTACCTGGCCTGTGACGGATGTTCTTTAGAGAGCCACATTTGGATGTCACATGGCTTAAGTCTATCTTCTTAGTAACAATTTGTACCTGTGTGAATCACATAAGATGCATTTAATACAGTTTAGATATGGAAAACACCCCCCGAGCTCATGTACAAAATTGGAAACATTCCCACACTTGCAACATGCAGTAACACATTCAGAAATCCCAACTGAAGTCCCCCATTTTGGACTCTAAAGAGGAACCCAAGTAAATGAAAAGCCCTGGAATAGAAGGTTTTATTAGTAGAAAACAGATCACGGCACAAGAACACAGAAGCATTTATATTAACAAAGCAAGCTTCCTCTTAGAGAACTAAGCCCCACCATGTCAAATCTTTCCATAACAAAGAGCCAAGAGAAGAAATGTATTCTTCTTTACACAGTGACTTTTCTATAGAAATGTTCCTACATTGCTCATAGTAACAAGAGCAAGATTGTTTTTAAGATAGAAAAAGAAAGTTCTAAATATACTTTCCTAAATCGTCATTAAATTCTCATGTCTTGTATAAATGGAATTTTCTTGCACACTAAATTATAAAATGAAAGTGTTTCATTTCCCAACATTTGAAACAGAGCTTCTTCAAGGGTGTCTACTGTCCATCTACATCAGAAGAACATAAGAATTCCTCAGATATAAGGGGATAGGACCAGGGATTATGCATGTTAAAATAAGTAATTCTTCTCTTAAGGAAACTTTAAGACCATTGTTTTGCAGGTTAGAAGCTCCTTTCTTCTTGCATTATAAGATCTTTAGTTATCTGAATTTATACTTTCCTATTGCATTTGGACCAAAGACATTTGTGGTGCAGGCTAGCAACCATGTCAGTGTAGAGACCAATTCTGAGGCTTAGACCAGCGTTCACGAAGGAGCTCAGCAAAGTTCTATGGAATTCCCGTAACAAAGATGCTATTATGTTCAGTGTAGCTGTTTTGTTATCAGACGAGAGTTCTTTACAAGAGGAACTTATGCCTTTCTTTT
>NW_008349068.1:7279156-7287618 GCF_000622305.1 Nannospalax galili | reverse complement strand
TTTTTTTCGGTCTTTTTGAGACAGGGTCTCCCTGTAGCCCCAGCTGTCCTGGAACTCACTATGTAGACCAGGCTGGCCTTGAACTCACAGAAATCCTCCTGCCTCTGCCTCTGGAGTGCTCGGATTAAAGGTGTGTGCCACCAAGTCCCCAGCCTATGTCTTTCCTTTTAGTGCTTAAATATATTTTTGCCCTGCTGAGGAGGAAATAGATAAGGAGTCTCAGACTACTAAAGATTCTGGACTTCACTTAACTCAGAGTATCAGAATCTCAAGTTTAGATGGTAGGAGCTGTAAAATAGCATGATTCACCTTTTGAAATTATGATTTCATGAAGAGTCATGCTTTCTTTAGCTTTAGTTTGAATGACTACTTCATAAGAAGTATAGATTCGGTATTCATTTCCCCTCATAAGATATTATTTCCACTAAATGAAAGAGACAGGAGAAATCCCATCACACAGAATGTATGCTAGGACTTCAATCTTTTCACTTTGAATTATAGATGAGCCATGCTTCACCAATTTTGTATTACTCTAAAAGATATCCTAACTTTCATGAATAAGAATGATGGAAGATTGACATTACATATTCTGAGCATTTTCAAGTATATCAGTCATTGCCTCAAGAGTAATTTAAATGGAGTTAAAGAGGTATGAGCCCGGCTCACTTTTGCAGAGAAATATAGACAGCAGAAGAAATGCCTTCATGATGAAAAAGGCCAGTAAATACAGTTGCTAGTGAAGTGGGTTTCCCATCCCTCAGAAACCCATAGTGCATCTAGTAAGGTTTTCTTTCACAACTTATCTTGCTGGCAAAGATGGGAAGCCCATCATCAAGAAAGCAAGCTACACAGTAGGTGACGCGTGGGACAGTAGTGAGAAAGGAGGAGTGTGTCAGGAGGAAGGCGGGGAAGGAAAGAGGGTGCTGGCTCCACGCAATCAGGAGAGCTTCCTCACAGAAGCTTCTACTTACATTTCCGCCCCCAGCAGAATGTTTGATGTTATCCTTGGAACCACATCTTGACTGAACTTTGCTAAAATCAATCTTCTTGTTTAAAATCCTAACCTAAAAGGAATTGGAGGTAACATTTTTCTTTCAAGATACTATGTATAGGGCACTAGAACGGGTGGTACCAAAGAGGCTCCAGATTCCTTCTACCTGCATGGTCATTTAGGAGAAGAAACTAACACTGCAACCCAACTATAGTTATGTCATGTAAATATGCACATTAAGTTTCCTGGAGACCCAAAGGCCAAGGGTTCAGAAGCCTTAGGGAATCCCAGCTGTACCCAGGTATAGTCTAAGAACTGGAAGAACAGAAAAATAAAACTTGAATCATCTGTGATGCAGAGGCTGGCAAATCTGGGACTCAGGTCTGTGCAGTAGCATGGCAGAGTGTGGTTTAGCTTAGAATATTGGGGAATATGCTGCTCTTGACCCCACTGTCAGTTATCACAATCATTAACCACCTCTTATGGTTGATGGTTTTGTTAGCCTAGGCTGTACAAGTAAGGCTCATGCTTGTTATGGCTGACAGTTCCAGATCAGGATTCCCATTCATCCCACAACTTCTGGTGTCTTAGGATGGTAAGCAAAGAGCCCAGAGGCCCGCTTTGATTTTATAGCCCTTGAAAGCCATTTTCTGTCAACTGTTCTTGAACAACCATTACTCATAAATGGCCATAGAAAAGCATTCTTTCCATTTTCAGAGGTAAGAAAACCAAGGCCCGTCTCTTAGTTGATTTACACAAGGTCATACAGACATATTCAAGCACTGTTTACAGCCTCAAGATTTGCGGTTACATGTTTCAGTTCTATTTTCAGAAAGTCAAGCATTTATTCTGAAAACAATAGCAAATCAGGATCTGGAAAGACATTATTTTGATGTAACATACTGTAAAAGGCAGAACACATAATTTCTGTCAGGTGTCGTTTGAACCTTGTGTGTTTTGAAGGACAAACAATATAAACATGGAAAGAAGGGTTAGTTTTGTTATGGTCATTGCTATTTGTTTGTTTTGTTTTCTTTTGGACACCTCTTCTTTCCCATAGCCTAAAAAAAATCACATTGTTATGGCTTTAATATACAGTTTATCCTCTCACAAAAATCTAAATTAATTTACTTTAGATATACAGTCTTCTCAAGACCATTAACGTGTCTCTTGGAATTTGCAGAAAGAACCTAAAATTCAAAAGGACATAGAATCTTATTTTTAGCTCAGCAAAGCTTAAATCACAGTCTGTCTGACATGGACAACATAGCTTGTCCCTTACAGGGAATGTCATTGGCAGCTCTCTCCAGCAGCCCAAGGGAAGGCCTCTTGTCAAGATCTGAATTCAAAAGACCTGATGGCCAGGCTGCTCTCTAGGGCATAACAAAACTTCCAACTCAAAAGCTGTGGGGGATGTCACAGAATGTACATCTAACATTAAATGTAGTTTCACTGCAAGAGTCTTACATAAACTGTGCCTACAACTGCTTTTAAATCAGTGACCATTCCATTTAGAATCTCACATATAACTTATTTTCAGAAAGCAAATAATTTTGATTTTTTTGTGTCTGATAATACTTTAAATAATTCTCCATGAGTATGTGATTTTGAAAATGGAATAGAATTCATGTTACTAATCCTCAGGGATGTAAGCTATTTTACAAATTTTAATTTAGGCATTCAGTTTCAATCAAGTGACTCATCACCGTCATTAAAACCCAAACATTGAATCTGATTCACTTATTGTAAAAATGGAAATCCAAGTTAAGTTGCATAAATCTGTTTGACCTTTACATTTAATCAACTCCTTGACATTTTTTTTTCATTTCCAAAATCAGTGATTCAATCCAAAATGTTCACATTTCCCACTCTATCAAAATGTTCTAGATCCTTAAAATCCTATAACTTAAAAGCTGACATATTGATTTTCCTCAAAATTTTCACAGTCACTCTTTTTCCAGGGAAAAATAAATTAGCTAGTTGTTGTTGATGGTAGACTTCCTCAGTGACTGCTCAATTTGCAGTGAATTAGACCTTTGACATGAACTAATGGTACAATCTTTACAAATATGCATATTGGAATAGCTTCATAATATATTTTTATTTCAAACAAGGCAAATGATGAAACAAAGAATATAAACAGCCTCTCATGTCACTTCATGATTGAATGAAAGTGCTTAATGAGGATTTTAGTCTCCTGGGTTTTACTCAAACATTGGTGGTCACTTGCATAAATAGCTGACTTTTTTTCAGGTAAAGGCCAGATAATCGTGAAGAGTTACATAAGCATAGGCTAATGTAAAGGATAATTTAATCAGAAGTTTCAAATTTTTACTAATTCTGTCCTATCATGCTAGAGAGAGATGCAGTAGCCACTAATTCTGGGTAATCTTTACATGACTCCAGGGGAATTTTAAGATGGTGGTTTAATTGTAATGACTTGCCACAACAATCTCTACACATGATAAGTTGTTCCTTTAGAAGAACTCACATTCATCCCACGAAAATGGGGTTACTCTACCAGAAAAGAATTCAAGGTGTGAACAAGAACAAGTAATTTCCTACTAGTTACTTGGAAATTTTGGAACCTGTAAAATGAAAGAAAATATACTCCTAAAGTTCAGTTCTTAGTAAAACAATACAAGTTCACCCAGTACCACCCTGAATTTCTTGTGCAGTGAGATGTTTATTTCTTCATTTATTGTGACACACACTGAAGCTTCTCTCTTTATCTGAAGAAACATATGACAGCAACACTCTTTGATATACTGATAGTGTCAGGGTGTGCAAAGCTTTGGATTCTGTCCAGATCTTCAAATACCCTGGAGGGATGAATCTTGGAACATCCAAAATTCCTCTGCATGGGGTTGTCTCTGAAAGAATACCCTTGTGAGAAGGTAGTGGACAGTGACATTCCTCTGACTTCCTGTCAGCCTTTTGGCTTAGAATGAAGCTCTCCTTTCTCTTGTTTTACAAAATTCTCCCAATTCAAATGGACTTTCCATCCCACAACATATAATGAGATGGAAACTATTGATCTGTGTTCTTTAAAACCCTCAGATACTGTAGTGCCAAACAAAAACAGAATTGTGTCCTGAAGACGGAAAGTCAGCTGTGCAGATGATGTTTGTTCTTCAGTGATTTTCCCGCTGATAAGTTTGTATTCTCATTAAAATGCATTTGGATTTAGAACCACTGTAGTACATTCAGAATTTAATTAACTTTACCCACAGTGACCAGTAGCTCCCTCAAAATTACTTAGATCTGGGGCTGGAGAAATGGCTTAGCAGTTAAAAGCAGTGGCTGCTCTTGCAGAGGACCCAGGTTTGATTCCCAGAACCAACATAGTGGCTACCAACCATTCTTAACTCCAGTTTTAGGAGCTCCAACACCCTCTTCTGGCCTCCATGGGCATTGCATGATATGGGTACATACAGGCTAAACACTCATACACATAGTATAAAAATATAAATTGATTAGATCAATATAAATAATAAATATTCTTAAGTGCACATTTAAATAGTGATAAACTTACGCTAAATATACAATTCTACAAAACTTTGAAGGACAAGAAATTGGAGGGCCCACTTTGCCATATGGACTGTTCAACATGGTACAGAAAGTAGATCTATACTGGAAACCCATGTGGTAAATAATAATGCTGAAGAACTTGCAAAGTTTTGTCATTTGACCCACTGTTCAATACTTGTAAGTGGTCTCTCAGGAGATAGAAGGAACATTATAAACATAACAATCATTGTGAGTCTAGAAAACCAATAGGTGAGGAGTCTTATCAAAGTCATATACTATAATTTCTTCAGATAAATATTTTCCCTTAATTTAAGGTGAAGTAAATAATGTCTTTGTAATCTGCCCAGCTCCCTCACCAGACCCTGAGGTTTGGGCTACTCATGTCCTTGCTAGAGTAGTGAAAGAACAGCAAACACAAAGGAGCTGCACTGACCTCAGTTCTGTGAACTCAAAGTAATACTTCTCTCAGACACTTTAATAATTGATATTTACAAATCTAGCTCCAAAATTATTCATTACCCTAAAACCATTTCAATTATAGCTGTGCAATTAAACAATTTTTTTTGTATGTATGAGTGTTATGCCTGCATGTGTGTAAGTGCACCCGTGTCATGCAGCACCAGTGAAGGACAGAAGAGGGTATAGGATTCCCTGGAACTGGAGTTGTGGATGGTTGTTAGCCACCATGTGGGTGCTGGAATTCGAACCCAGGTCTTTTCCAAGAACAGACAGTGGTCTTAACCACTGAGCCATCTCTCCAGCCCCTAGTTAGTCCATTTTTATTGCATAAAGACAGGTTTCTCTGACTTTAAGGACCTTTTATTTTGTGATAATGACTTTCATATAAAAATAGGTTACTATAATAAGTGTATTTATAAGTACTTATGAGTATTGCCACTTATTGTATTCCTAAAAATGGAAAACACTGGGTATTAGAAAGAACTTAAAATTAAATAAAAGTAAAGTACGGGGGAAAGACAAGAAAAGAAACCAAAAGCCAGCCTGTCTGCTCAGATTCAGTACCCCTGCCTCACCGTCTCCCACATCCCTTTTGTCACAGAGAACTCAGCAACTTTAGTGTTTGAAGATAAATATGTGGATGAGTAAACAGCTTCGTGTACTTTCTCTGACCTAGTCATATGTTTCTTTTTCAAATATAACTCATTTTTTTATTTATTGATTTTTTTGTGTGTGTATTCCATACAGAAGATCCCAAACAATCTTAAACATGCCTGTCTGCCAACAGTACCCTGTAGACCCTCACAGTGCTAACTACCATCATCTTCTATGGTGGGGAAAAGTCCTGTTTCACTATAATTTATATGTATCCAAAAGTAATTTCACTCTTTACTTGAATATAAAATTGAAAGAAAATTATCCATTAGCATTCATAAGACCTGAAAAGGTTTGAGGATAATGCATAAAAATTGGTAAGAAAATTTAAAAGAGCTGCCTGACTACAGTTCACTGATCTTATTTCCTCCTTTTGCCTTTCCTTATCCTCCAACTATTATACTCCTACTTCACAAACACTGTATTTTTACTCAACTTCAGCTTCCCTCGTGACACAAACACAATATAGGGCACATTAGAATGTCTTCATGTAGGACTTTGGTGATTTATAATGCAAAAGTATTATCGTATTCACAGGAGAATGAGGAATGAAAACCTAAAGCAACCTCCACAGTTGTTGTAAATTAAATATTGGTCCATGTAAAAAAAGTATTTATTCTGTATTTCCATTTCTACAAATAAGAAAGCCTACAGCCAGGTATGGTGGCACATGAATGCAATTCCACAATAAGGAAGCAGAGGGAAGAGGATCAAAATATGAAGCCAACCTGGGTTACAAAGTGAGACAGTGTCTTAATTCCTTTACCCTTTTCACAAACAAAAAAGAAAGGAAGAAAGGCAGAAAAAGAATGAAAAATACAAAATAAAATGAAAGGAATGGAGGAAGGAAGGATGGAAGGAAGAAAGGAAGGAAGAAAGAAATAAGAAAGGAAGAAAGAAAGAAAGAAAGAAAGAAAGAAAGAAAGAAAGAAAGAAAGAAAGAACTGGACCAAGAATTCAGCTGTTAAATTCTAGTCCAATGTTCCTTTAGTCAGAATTCACTGTGGTCCAAACAATGGAAAATGGCATAAACTCATTCATCAATGAATAGAAAGAATGCATCTCTCCATGGCAGACACAAATATTCCAGTCTCAGTGAACTGAGATACTCATTGAGCACCTGCTACATGAGGGACCCTCTGGACAAGATAGGCCTCATCTCTAATTTTGTGGACATTAGGAAATACCAAGTAAGACAATAGAAATTTAAAAACTAATTAAGGAATGGAGTATTTAATTATAAATATTAGAAATGTTGGCTGTGACTAGCTTGGGCAATACTAAAAGCAGTGACACCATGGGAGCTGTGCATCAGTTTTGCTGGAGTATCTCAGGGCCTTTGTCTTCATAATTCTCTGACAGAATCTATCCTCATTTATCCAAGTGACTTATTCCTTCACTTCCTTGGAGTGTCTATCCAAATACCACCTTCCAAGTCCTCTCCTGGCCACCCTATCAGAAATACAACCTCCCTTCACTATATCCTAAGCCTCTTCCTTTACTTTTCATCTACATGCAATACATTTTCACATGCTTTTCCTACATAATTTTTTGGTATGTCTTTTCTCTTAGAATGTAACTCATGAAGGCAAAATTTTCAGGAGTTTTTGGCTATTTTGTTCATTGCTGTATTCCCAGTAATGAGAACAGAGCAGAGTACACAGGAGGAATTCAATAAACGTTGTTGAATACATGATTGAGTGTATAAATATATCTATGTAAACTGTGAGGTTTCTGGGATGATCAAGGAAGGCAGCTCTCCATGCTACTTTTCTGATGCTGGGGTAAACAACAAAGTAAATATTTCATTACTGGTCCTTGACATCATCTGTAGAAATTAAAAATAAACTACTCTATTAAAAAACCCTGTCTTCTACAATTATTTTATTAATATACCAATTAAAGGATAAAACAAAAATGGTATAAAATTCAGCATAACTTTCCAAATTTAATGCAGTATGCTGACAGAAAAATTAATCTTTTGTGCAACGCTATGGGTTGAACCCAGAGTTTCCCAGATACTAGGAAAGTATTCAGCCTTGTAACATACATTTTCAGTACTGTATTACTATCATACAATATGTACACTAAATTTCATTAAGATGTTATAAAAGCCCAGAGGTTTCAAATTATCATTTTTATATGATTAAAAACTTTGCATGTAACACTGTTAAAAATTATTATTTTCATGCAACATAAGTTAAAGTGCACAAAAATGATTGATGTTATAAAACACATTTTGTACATAGTGATTAGGAAGTGTAAATTGCAGTCTCAGCAATTAAAAGAGGCTATTAGAAGTTCTGTATGTTTGATGTAGATTATATATGTAGACTTGTGATTCTTAATCTGTGAAAATGCAGAGCTGAACTAGAAGGAGAGGCATATCTTTTATGCAAATTACTGTCCTTTGATTCACTGTGTCCACATAGAAATGAGAGGTGGAGAATGCCTGCTTTATTTCTAGAATGTAATGCTATCTTCATGGGTTCTAATCTAATAGATTGATCTAAATATTGTTTTAAAAATGCTAAAGCAACACTGACCAGGAAGGTAACAGGCTGACAAATTCTACAAAGTTCTTTATATTCAGGATAAACACTTTTCTTGATAGGGTTGATGGAAGAAAACAAGAAACTTTTCAAAACATATAACATACCGTATAAATCAAGACCGTTGATAAAAACTCAAAAAAGCGTTCATTGAGTTGTCTAAATTTTCTTAAGCTATGTGTTTATCTTCCTTCCTTCCTTCCTTCCTTCCTTCCTTCCTTCCTTCCTTCCTTCCTTCCTTCCTTCCTTCCTTCCTTTCCTTCTTTCTCTCTCCC
>NW_008349068.1:7253916-7279079 GCF_000622305.1 Nannospalax galili | reverse complement strand
TTCCTTCCTTCCTCCCTCCCTCCCTCCCTCCCTCCCTCCCTCTCTCTCTTTGTTTCTTTCCTTTTTGTGACAGGGTCTATAGCCCCAACTGGCCTGTAACTCACTATGTAGCCCGGGCTGGGCTGAATCTCACAGAGATCCACCAGCCTCGATCTCACAGAGATCTCCCTGCCTCTGCCTCCTGAGTGCTGGATTAAAGCCGTGCATTACCACACCACGTTTCAAGTAACAACATTCTTGAAGCTAATGTTAACTTAAAATTTAGAACGAATAGAGATTGAGGAGTTTAGAGCACTTTAGTTTCAAATTAAAAATTTAATAAGATGGTTTTATTTACACCTCGAGTTAAACGAACCAAGCTCACTATCTCCAGTGAATCCACAATTGTCGTTTTCCAGTAGAAAGAGCCTGTGTCTGAACTGAAGAGATAAACTATATTGCTTTTAGTATAGCTCACTGTAGCTTTAATTAAGCCAGTCTACTCCATTAGGCATTGGTTTGCCTCACTGAACTGTGTGGAGCTTCTCCAGCAACAGCAATTAAACTTTCACATGAGAGATATGAAGTATAAGCATAAAAGCTGCACATACAGAAAACAACAACTATTCTAATTGGCCACAAATAATAAAACTTCTCAATTTGGGGAGCAGTGAAGGTTTTGCATATCACTGTTTCAAAACCTGGTTTCTGCACAAAGTACAGTGCTGCTCTGTCTTCAGTGATTCTGGGTGACTGCTGTTAAAAATTGTTATCGTAATCAATTTATAATTGAGACTGATGTCAGTAGCTTTGATTCCTTCCATGGTATGCATTTATAGATACTCAATCAGATAATAAAGGTCTTTAACACACTACCCTGATAATTTCTTTGAAGTCCTAAGACAAATATTTCCCATTCTATAAAGTAGGAATTGTAAAGTCCTGCATTCCATTCAAACCCACCAGGAAACATCTACAGAAAAAGAAACTGTCTTCACTGCCTGTGTTTAAGAAGATGCACTGTAAAGAGGGGTTCAGGGGAAAGTGCTGCAATCTCCTCTAACTTCAATGTGTTTGTACCATTTATTATAAATTAAGGGAAATATTTTTCTATCAGCCTTTCATCTTGGTGAGGAAATAACTCTTCCTTCTGCAACAAAATTCACTTCATAACTTCTCTGCTGTGAACTGTCCAAATCATCTGATGTTGAGATAGGATGAGATAACACAGCAGGTTAAGACTGGCCCAATAAAAGGAAATTTTAAAAAATGATACCATGATTTTGAAGCTACTTTTGTTTTGCTGTAATTTTTATGTAATGTCTTAACTAGTCCTGAACTATAGTCTCTATGGATTTCTTAGCTCAAATCAAAATAATAAGATATTTTATGCCAACTTTATGAATTACCAACTAGAGTGCAGATAAACTAAAAGTAGGCCTAGAAAAGTAACTACATATGATGGAAAAGAAAAGAGATGTCTTTATATATTTGTATTGATTTAATCTTTGTAAAAAATATTTTATTTATGCTGGGTCTAGTGTCGACGTCTTTAATCCCAGCACTCCAGAGGCAGAGGCAGACTGATCTCTGTGAGTTCAAGATCACCCTGGTCTACATAGTGAGTTCCAGGCCACTTGGTGCTACGGGGAGACCACATCTCAGAAAAGACCAAAGGTAAATTTTATTTATTATTTTTTATGTGTATGAGTGTAGTGCCCACGGAAGTTAGAGGAAGGTGTCAGATTCCCTGGAACTGAAGTTGCAGATGGTTGTTAACCACCATGTGGGTGCTAGGAATTGAATCCAGGTCCTCTGCAACAGCAGTCAGTGCTCTTAACCACTGAGCCATCTCTCTAGCTCCTGTATTGATTTAATCTTAAGGAGCCCTGCAAAGCTAAGGCTAAGACCACAATGGAAAGACCTTTGGTGGTTCTTTAAACAAAACTGTATTTCATAAAATGTTTATGTCAAATGATATCTATATCCTTTCACATTTATTAAATTTCCCATTTAGATTAAATACAATATCTTAGAAATGATTCATATTTCTTTGGGATTCTAAGACATAGATTCTTCTTTCTAAATTCAATATTCTCCAGGACATAAACAAAGAAACTCCAGATTTAGTTGAGGAGAATATGAAGTCATGCAGATATTAATAAATAGAGAAGTGGCACAGTAATCCCAGCACCTGGGAGCTTGAGGCAGGAGGACTGTGAGTTAAAGGCCAACCCCAGCTATGTAACAAAACCCTGTCTCAAAACTAGTTAATTCTGCCAGGCAGGGTGGTGCATACTTTTAACCCCAGCACTTGGGAGACAGAGGCAGGCAGATCTGTATGAGAGTGAGGCCAGCTGGTCTACATAACAAGTGCCAGACCAGCTGAGGCTATAGGGAGACACTGTCTGGAAAACCAGAAAGCAAACAAACAAAAACAAATTCATTCACTTTAAGACATCTCTCTTATCAAAATCTACAATGAAACACTTTTGTTACTAACTTATTTTATTCAAGTTACTTTTCTAAATTATTTATGTATAGATATTAAAATGCTGCAGATGGCTACTTCCAAATGACCCAAGAGATTTCCCTCTCTTAGTCTATGATCAATATAAGAATAATGAGGTATTTTAATTTTTTTCTTTGTTTCAATTATGAGTTTAAATTTGTTAGAATGAAGGTTATTTTGTGGATTAAAAAAGCTTCTTATAGCTCATACTTTCATAACATCTTCCCATAAAAATTTATCTTTCTATGACAACATTATTACAGATGTTATACATGGGCATATTGACCTCAATCTCTTTCTGACCCATTAGTTGATTTTTCTTAATTCTCTGGGATTTCTAGAAGAGAAGTATAATGTAAAAGCAGGGAAGTTTGATTCTAGGGAAGAAGCTGTAAGGAACTTTGTTTGGTACTGAGGGTGGGGAGCAATGCTGGAAGATTTCACACTTCACAAAGCAAGATCTTTCTTTGAAACATGCCTAAAATAGAACTTTCTTGGCAAGAAACTAGACAGAGTACATACTAGACAAGTAAAAGAGAAGAAAAAGCACTGAGATTAAAAGGGAAAGGCTTCCTTGGGATTTTTAGGGCATTACTGGTTTGTGCATGTACAAAGGGAGACGTTGACTGCTTTTTTCCTTTTTTTCCGAGATAATTTTAAAAAACTCTCTTGAAGTTGAACTGTCTAATAGGTGTATTAACATAAGACAAATTTTAAATAGTATTTCTATAATTTTCTTTCAGGTTATGTCCAAGCAAGAAAGTTCATGTCAAGATAGAACTCAGAGCCCCCTGCTTAGAAAAGAAATGAATGTTTGCTCTGTACTACAATTGGGAATAAATGAGCTTTTCTAACAACTTTATGCAATACAGTTAATCTTAAGGAGAACTTCCATATCTATAATTTCATTTATTAGAATTATATAGAGCTGTATGCTCACTATCAACAAAAATACCAGCCACTTACAATATTTAGGTAGTAACAATCAGGTAGCAACTTGGTGAACCACACTTTGTGGACTAAACATGAGGAAATGAAATATTCATAAGCTATCCTCGGTCAGAAAGGAAGGGGTTAAAATAGGAATCCCTAAAATTAATAGTCAGGTAAGCTTATGGTCTGAATCCAAAATAGAAAGCTCAAATCCATATCACATTAAAATACAACTTTAATTTCTCCAAATCTACCAAGTCAAAGAAATCCATTCAAAAATCAACTAAATAATCTTGTATATGGCTAAACTACTGTACGTTAATGACCAGAAAAAAGGGCCTATCATCTGGTTTTCAATGTATTTTCTAATCTCACTTCTTCAGAGAAGGTTCAGGCTCAGCAATAAATGGTAACCAGTAACTCTGCGACTCCTCATCTCCTGTGCATAGAACTGGCAGCTTATAACCCACTGAAGGCAACTTAATAATGAATAAGATTTTCTTCTGACAGCACAGATGTATTCATGAGATTCTTACCTGACCCCCTTTAGGCTGGTATTTGATGTTGTCAGTTGATCCAATTTTGGATTTGACATTCTTCAGGTCTGGCAGTGGTTGATTAATAAGTCGAAGCTGCTTAGGAGTAGCGGGGGACTTTGGGGGAGTGCGGATGATAGCGACTTTCTTCTCACTGGGCACCAATATGGCAGATTTGGGGGTTCCTGGTGTATGAGGGGTCCTGGGATAGCTGGGGGTTCCAGGAGTGCCTGGGGTGCGTGAAGAGTAGCTTGGGGGAGTGCCAGGGGTGATGGCGGTGGATCCAGGCGTTGTGGGGGTTGAGGTACCACTTTTTCCTGCTCTGCGAATGGGTTCTGACCCTATGTTAGAAAGTAGGTAAGACAAAAAGAAGGTGGGGGGGGTGGGGGGGATGAGCAAGAGGAGGAACACATCATAGCATTAGAAAGTTCTCTTGAAGGTACACTTCCTCCTATATATAGTTAGGACCCATAATGTGTTTAATTCAAAAGGATTTAGAACTTTATGAAGTCACAATGATGCTCAAAAGGTGAGTGCCTCCTTTCTTTAGATTTAGATTTTGAACACATGTTAATACACAAAGTTAAAACTTGATTTCTTTTCTCACTTATTCTTCACAGTTCTTATTTTGAATTCATGCAAACTATCTTTTTGTCTGTATATTATTATGGCATATGGACGACCTGGAGCTAGAAACAAAGCCTGCATTTAACATGGTATGTGAATCTCTGCTTACAGGAAAACTCCTGGATGGTATGTGGACTGCTCATTCCTCTCTGCAAGTACATCAGTTCTGAGATCCAGACATACACACATCACAGAACTGTCTACTTATATCCCATGGTTTTAGCTAATGAGGATTTCAATGTTAACATCTCAGCTTATATGGAGTAACACATAGTAGCACATGAATACATTTAATAAGATGGATTTATTTATACTGTGAGTTGGATGAACCAAACTCATGATCTCCAGTGAATTCATGACTGCATATGCTCCCTCCTCCTGGGCTTCATGAGATTTTAAAGACCATTTCTTTAAAATCTTTTCAAAAGTTACATGAAATTCCAGGATATTCTTGCATGCAGTTAAGAAGATGGCAGGCAAATGGAAGCGAGCAAATCGCTTGCTCTTCTAATTGCCTGTGTATGTTTTAGCTGTTGCTATGCACAGTTTAAGTAGGCCCCCAATCCTTAGATTATCAAAGTATCAATTATGCTTATTACCAAATGACACAATGTGGTATACTTGTGAAAAGAAGTAAAACTAGAAAGTCAAAATAGCACTGGCTCAGCACGTTTTCAAAAGCAATTTATATATGAATCTATCTTAAAAGGCACAACAGAGTGGCTCAAAGAAACAGATTTATGAAGAAGGTTCCATTTTGTTTCCATAGCAACACATAAAGGCTTAATTTAGGATGCTCTTTGGGAAGGCTTGGGGCCTTTGTCTTGTCTTATTACTCTCTGGGTTATTGTTTATGTCCAGTTCTAACCCTAGATATTTGGCATTAAAGTCCTTTACCTGAACATTACTAACTATTAAATGTCCTCCTTACTAGTTTATTTCAGTAAGTTATTTTGGTTATGATAAAAGAATTTGAAGTTTACAAAGTATTCCTAGCACCGGCTTCAAAGGATGCTAATATTTCATGAAATTAAATGGTGCTGGGCATGATTGGTCTAATTACAATGACATTTTCATTGTAGACAGGACATTGAGTGTCATGCAAAATCATCATGCCTGAATACGTCAATTATTATTGTATTTTTAAAAAGCAATGGTTGAGCTAAAATCAGTTACAATGTGACAGTGGTAACAGTTCCCACCATTTTATAATATTTCCAGGTTACAGAGATCTGATTTGCCCAGTACTTTCACAAAGCATTTCTCCTCCAAATAAATGTAGAAAAGGCATTAAGACAGGTGTGAACAGTGGACTGAAAACCAAATTCAATCATTTACTAGCTGTATATATTTAACAAGTTACTTCTATATTAGGTCACTTTTCTTATCAATTTAATTGAAGTTACTAACAACTAACCATCAGCATTGCTAACTCCATCAAATGAAAAAATGTACCTTAATCATTTTGTATCTAATATGTGCTCAAGAAATGGTAGCTTTTTTTGTTGAACAGAAAAGCAAGCTAATAATTTGATATTTTACAAGATAGTGTTAGCAGCAATGTAAACTACAGGTGTGTAATGAATGGACCATTACACAGATATAGACTGCTGTAATTGCCAATCAGCCCATTATTGGCATCAGTCAAAAGGAACTGAAGACATTGTATAGAACATATCATGTGACAGCTCATTTGGCATGAAATTCTTACCAAACTGAGTGGTATTTTAGTTGTTTCATGTATGGCTGTGAATATGTTCCCGTGTGTTCTGTGCATGTGTATGTGTGTGGGGTGTGTTTTGTGTGTGTGTGTGTGTGTGTGTGTGTATGCGTGTGTGTGTGCAGAGGTTAGAGGCTGATGTCAAGTGTCTCCCACTTGTTCTCTACCTTGTATTTCGAGACACAGTGTCTTACTGAACTTGAAGCTCACAGATTTCCCAGGTTGACTGGCTGTTGAGCTCCAGGTACCCCCTTGGCTCTACCCCAACCCCCAGTGCAGGAGTTACAGATGTCCACTACTGTACCTGGTTTTCACACAGCTGCTCAGGATCCAAATTCAAGTCCTCACACCTGTGCAGCAAGCGCTTCACTCCTTGAGCCATCTCCTTAACCTTGGATTTTAGGGTTTGATTTTTTGACTTTCCAGTTAAATTTTAAGATTTGGAATTCTAGTAAGTATTAAGTTGGTATAGATGCATAAAACTACATAACTGGCATTTTTCTCTATTAGTTACCTTTTAGAATCTCCTTTCTTGATTTAAATTTGAAATAGGAGAGAAAACATATTCTTCAAATGACTTTATCTCAGTCTCTTACTGAGATTCTTTGTTCCCATTTATTCTTTCACCTGTTTTGACTCAAAGAATTATTTTGGAACAAACTACAGTCTAAATTTTTTGATTTTGAGGCTGAAGGTAATGATAATACATTTTAAATGCAGATTTGCTTTGTTTGAACACTATAAACTATAAATATAAAAAAAGTACTCTTCCATTTAAGAGATTAAATAATGATAAGAAAAGAAACCAAACTGGAATAAACGTACTGGTGGTCCTTCTTGCCGAAGAAATAGAACTGTTAAGTGAGAAGGAATTCTCCTCTCTGTCTCCTGAAACGCCCCGGCGAGGAGGGAGAATGGAGGAAGGTCTCGGGAGCGAAGAGCGCTTTTCCGGGCTCTTGCTTATTCCATCCTGATTTCGAAAAAGAAAATTGTCAGGGTCTTGTGAATCTTTATTTTATTTACACTGCTCTGTTTGTTTTTTTTTTTTTCTGATAGATAAAGCTCTTTAGCTATATACTACCAACTTTCATGCACTAGTAAGAATTTCTATTACATAACTTAGAATTTATAGTTTCCCAGTTATTCTATCAAAATTCATTATTATGCAGTGACAGTGTTCTGAAAATGAACTCGGTGAAGTACAATTTCTAATCATGAACATGGATGAAATGGGTTTACAAAGGTCATCTTCAGAAAATTGCAAATGGGTGACATATCTACTACATGGAACATGGCAGAACAGGCAGTAGAGAAAACTAGTGCATCCCTTAACTGTCACCAGTGAAGCCTCCGTATACAACAGAGTATGATGCACACAGAAGGCCACAATTGGCCAAGTTGTAAAGAATAGGAGACTGGGAGGCAGAGGCAGGTGGATCCTTGTGAGTTCAAGACCAGCCTAGTCTACATAGTGAGTAGTGAGTTCAGGTCAGCTGGGACTACAGCTTGTCTCAAAAAAAAAAAAAAAAAAAAAAAAAAAAAAAAGAATAGGAGACCATAGAGTGTGTTGTCATGGATAGGACTCCCATATTAAACCTCATCTACCCACAACTCAGGGACCATTGTGGAAAGACTGTAAGTGCCAGGGTTGGTTCATGAACATAGGGAAGCAGAGGTTTTCAGGCCACTGGAAGCTTTGCACACACGAACTTGCAGCAATGGTAGCATTGAGCACAGGACCCGTGCCAACTCATTCACATGAGGGCCCAGAGTGGAGCGAGGGAAATGGTTGCAGACCCCTCCTAATCTTGGAACTGTTGGAGTCTGATTACAACTGGGTGAGGCAAAGTAGGCCTTACTTACAATCTCTAGATAGGCTGACTAGACTCCAGTGGATGAATTTGCACCAAAGGACATCTGGGTACAAATGCTTGGCTGGATAGGATTTAACATGTAAGGTGTAATACATGAAGTCCAATGGTGGGGGCATGGATGCGGGAGAGGATCTAAATTTGATTAAGAACTATGGTATGAAATGTACAAAAGCTCGATAAAAAAATAAGGAAAATGGCTAATTTTACTTAAAAACTTCATTAGCATGATGATTTCTTAATCAGAATGGACTAGAAGGGCATTGCAGTCACAATATTCCTAACAGTTACCACAACCACATATTGCCTACTGATGTGACAGGAACACCAAGCATAACACATCAATTATGATTTCATCTCACTGCAAAATATTGTGCACATTTTAAAGGTAAAGAAACAGGTTTAACAAATTAATGTTATTTTTTTCAAGATCCTGGCATTTGTAGGTGTCAGAGATGGTAGTAAACCCTGAAATATCTGGTGTTGAGTCCAAATGTCATATAGAATATAGCTTATTATTATTAGACTATATGATTTTTATATGTTACATATGCAATAGAATGTATTTTGGGATTTTCGTTTATAATTGATTTTTTATAATAAGTAAATTAATAATGGTCAGTATCTAGAAGACGGCAAGTTTTATGTACATTTTTTAATGCAGACTTTCCATCAAAACTTTTAGATTGCTTTTAATAGGGTTTACTATTTATATGTCATAGTTCAGAATGTCAATTTTGCTTTCATAAATTTTCTGAAACATGTCATTGTGACTTCTCTCCAATTTTATTCCTTTCTGTACCTTTTAGTGGCCTGCCTCCTTACCTTGTTCCCTGATTCTGGGCATGTCAAACGGTGTGTGGAGCCTGCTGAGGAGGGCTGTACTGAAACACTGCCAGAACAGAAAGGCTTTTCAGCCTTGCTAGGGTAGGATGAGCTGTAGCTTGGGGAGTTTGTACTACCTTGTAAAGCAGGAATCTTTGACAAAGTAGAATTCTAGCCATGAAAGAAAACAAAAACAAATAAAAATAAATGAAACTATGAAGTAAAAAGAAAAATCCAAAATGTATAAATACATAAGAACTTAAATGTTTACTTAAAAACACATGATCAATGACTATAATCAAGGACAGATGAATATGGGAGAAAAGGGGTTGTCATTGAATTCTGTTTTGTAGATGGAAATCAGTCAACAATACCCATTTAGAAATGTCAGCTGTACTTAAACATAAAAACAATGCTATACCATTTGGCTTCGTACCCATCATATATAGAACAGGTATCCATGTTATTTACTCCTTTACTTTCAAATGTTGTGATTATCTATGCTTGGCACAGTAGATACACAAATGACAAGTGTTAAATGGTGATTCAGTGGGAGGATGGATGGATGGAAGAAGGGTAGAAACAATCACAACATTTATACATGAAGGAATTGGCTGTAAAATTCCAAAACCAAAGCATTGTACATGATTTGACATAGGATCTTCAATTTCATAATTTGATGCAAAGAAATAAAAGATTGAACTGAATTGACTGTAAAACAGTGGTAAAGAGTCTTTTATTTAGGAAGAAGCAGGTTGTTGAAATCTCCCACTGTTGAACACCAGGTTAGAGTTTCGGTCTAAGTAGAAATATACATACATACATACATACATACATACATACATACATACATATATATGTTGGGGAACCTGCTGCTAAGGTTGCAGTCTGCCATCTCTGGATAGCTCTAAGGAGCTCGGCGCTGTATGGAGGACTCCTTTTCTCAGCGGGGGCTTTCTGCTCTCTACCAGACCTTATCTGGAAAGTGCCTCCAAGCATAGATGCCTGGCTTTATTTGGAACGTGACCTTTGTCATAGTTACCTGCAATAAACTGCTTCCAATTTTTTCTATATGATAATTAGGCATTGCCCTATAGCCAGATGATAAGGATCCCCCTACCACATGTAAATAAAGCATACCATGAGTAGCTATCATGTAAAACTTTAGCTACCATCCTCACCCTATAATTTGCCCCCAAACCCCGCTGAATAAACTGAGCTGTCTCACTGAAGGGGACTCCCGGAAAGCTTTTTCCATCGTGCTTACTGGCCATCCTGACCCCATTAGTTGCTTCTGCTCCCTTTGTTCTCATGGATCAGTGGTCAATGGCCCACGAGGGGAGGGAGAGACCCACATACATACATACATATTTATGTATACCCACATAGGCACACACCACACACACATATATGTTCTAAGAAATATACATACATACACATGTATACACAAACACACACACACGAATCACTTTGTGTGAACAGGGATATAGGAAGCCCTTAAAAGATATGGGAACTCGTTCTGAAGTGAATTGTTCAGAAAAAGAACAGTTTCAAGATGTTCTTGTCTCTCCAATAGAGTTGAGTTATTCTGAGAGGTCATCTATGCAAGGACTGTAGAAACAATTCTCACTATTTGTGCTGTGCACATATATATACATTCATAATGTCTATTATTTTCAGTAAATTTACTTTAAAAGAAAATTAGTTATCTCTGCATCTGGGGCTTTGGAAAGATAGGAGAAATACATTCCCCACTGGGTTCCTTGTCTGTTAGGTGACTAACAATTGGTACAATAGCCAACTCCTGGGAGACTACAAACTGCCAACATTTTTGTAAGTGAAATTACCCCACTCTCAGAGACTCTAATTGGAACCCCCAAACTATGAATTCCACTTTTCAAGGATATAGTGTCAGTTAAAATCCATAAGCAAAATAAGTCTTAAGAAAAGAATAACATAATGGCAATAAGTAGATCTCTCTATACACTGGATTAAAATATGACACCAAACAGATAAACTTTACATTGCTTAAATATTATATATGTAGTTCATATTTAACAAGAATATAAATAAAATAGTCTTTATGCATTTTATGTATAAGGTTTCCAAATAATCCACAGGTCCTCCAACAATGTTACACTTGAAAAGTGTCTTTAGAGTCTGCAGGAAATGTTCCTCTACTAAGTGTAGCCTTTATGATGGCCACACAATCTGCAATTTAATTGTATTTTAAGAATAAAAAGACCCCAAAGAAAAGTAGCCAGTTTCTTAGCTAAAAGTCAAAATGTCCTTGGGCCTCTTAGCAACATACTCTGTTCTAAAGGCCAAAAATGTCAAAAGTATTTGCGAGCTTGTATCTGATCCTTAAAATATTTTAAGGTTACCTCTTCAGAGGGGGGAATGTTGGAGTAGCCAAAAGGCCCATAAAAATAAATAAATCAAAGAAGAAGAAGAAAAAAAGTCATGGGGAGATATGGGAGGCGTTGGAGGGGAGGGAATGGGCATGGATTTGATCAAAACACCTTATATGCATGTATGAAATCTCAATAAAGTTTTTTTAAAAGTTAAAAAAAGTTATAACAAGTTATAGTAGAAATCAAGTAATGAAAAATATCTCACAGATTAAAAAAATTCAGTTTTAAAACTTATTTATTTTTATTTTATGTGTATGAGAGGTTTGCTTGCATGCAAGCACAACAGTACTGCGCAAAGTCTGTGGACGCACGAAGGCTTCAGATCCCCTGGAACTGGAGTCAGGGGTGGTTATTAGTTGCCATGAGTGCTGGAAATTGAACCTGTTAATCTGGAACAGCAGTCAGTGCTCTTAATTGCTGAGCCATCTCTCCAGCCCTCAAAAATTTTTAGATGTCGACATTAATTTAATTAAAAAAAAAAAAACCTTACAGAGCTTATATACATTGAGTTCATTTTATGAGCAAAACACAAACTGGGAGTAAGCTATACCATTGAATTAGTATAATTTTTATGAACAGACATCAGTCCATATGATGTGTTATGAATTCTTAAAAAGAAAGTCAGCACTGAAGAGACTATCCATAAAATATCATAAGACTTAATTTATAGGTATAGATAACTTCAGGGAAGACTGTGTGCAAAGTAAAAGTGGATGGACTGGGGGCCCTTGCAGAGTTGTGTTGCAAGCCACATGTCTCCTGGGAGACTCTGCCAAGACTACAGACAAGAATGACAGAGCCAAGGAGATTACTTCAAATAATGAATTTGATTTAGCTATTACAAAAATAGCAGATGAAATTGAGACTTGTTTTTAAGTTTCCTAAATTTTTCCAAATAATGCTTACTAAAAACTTTTTCCTAAAGGAAAAAAAATCTCAAATTTATTTTTTGTATCAGTGACTGAAAATGTCTACATTTTAAATAATAGCAAAAATAGCAACTAATGACTATTGCTATTTAATGAATACTGAATAACTACCATATTCCAAGACCTATACTGTTTTATGAAATTACTCTGCTTAATTCGCACAGCTAACTTATGCTATAGGAATTTTGCCACATCCCTTATTTTTAGAAAATTAAGGTGTAGAAGAAAAGGATTATATAGCTAAAAATATTCAAGATTTGGACATGATAACATACTAGTTTTCTATCATGAATAAAAAGGGAAATCCAAATCTTGCAAGCATGTTATGTTAACATAAAGCCTAATATTTACCAAAGCAATACATGAATTCTATCACTTGCATATATTCAGGGATGGGTCTTCAAGAACTTATCAGTACTCACATAAAATGAATTGCTTCCTTTATCAAAATAAAGCCCTTCTTAGTTTGAGATGATTATCAAAAATATTAGAAATAGAAACTATTTTTCATAATAAAAATAGAAGTCTAAAATCTTATCAGTTTTTAGAGATATAGTCTAAGAATTGTGATTTAATTACCAGTATGTTTGTGGAGATTTGTTTTTTCATATGTTACTAATTGACACCATTTAAATTGTTTGTTGTAGTTTTAGGAATTCATTAGTAATTCTTTCATTTATCTCTTCCAACCATAAAAGAGCAAACACATCTCATGTTGGTTTTGGTCTTTAAAATACAGTTGGTAATATAAAAAATTGAAATATAGAAATGATTTATGAATATATGAAATAGTTAAACATCATTAGTAGAACTGCATTAAAACAACAATATATTTATTATTATTATAATTTGCAAATAAAGAATAATATAACTTTGGCAATGTATAGCAAAAGCTTTAAAATATATATTTTTGTTTGTTTTTGCCTTTTTGAGACAGGGTCTCCCTGTAGCCCCAGCTGGCCTGGAACCCACGATGTAGACCAGGTTGGACTTAATCTCAGAGATCCTCCTATCTCTGCTTCCCAAGTGCTAGATTTAAAGGTGTGTGTCCAAACACCCAGCCTTCAACATTCATTTTGAAACAATTTTTATTTTATTTTATTTCATTTTGAAGCAATTATTTCACTAGTAGGAAATTGTTCTAAGGAAATGAATTGGCCAAAAACATCTCAATGGCAATATTATTAAAACAGAAACAAAAAGCAGTTTGAAAGTCAAATAACAGGAAATTGATTATGTCATGGCAAATAAATAACATGCAATGTTAATATTGTCATTAAAATGGTTATATGAATGCTTAGGTGCATGTTTATTATTTAATTGAAAATTGATACACCTGTCTTTTGATTTTTGTTACTGAACCTCTAAATGTGTAGAAAAATACTTTTATATCAAAATATTAACTGCAACTATCTTTAATACTGTTTTACTTCTTTTTGTTCATCTAAAGTTTTATTTTGATTTATTTTATAACAAAACAATGAAAATATAATACAGTACATTCGTTAAAATGGTTAAAGTTGGTTCCATTAAGTGTTAATGAATCATTATTCCTCAGTACTGTCGAGTCACGCATCACAGTGCTGTCTAATGTGTTTTATCTTGCTATTGAAGAGGAAGCCCAGCCATGTCCTCCACCAACTGCCATCACCTGTCACTCTGCGATACGTTAGTCTGGCCTGGATATTCCCGAGAATCATTCTGGATGAGACCAGTTTAAAATGGCATTTAGGAATAAACATCTACTGTCTAAATAATACCTAAGTTTTGTTAAGACATTGGAACAAATACCAAAAGGAATTCTGATTTAAAAACAAGAGAAAATTTGTTTTACTCACAGTGACTTTGTCCTTTGCCTGTTTAAATGCACTGGGATCCTGAGTTGATTCACTGCCAGCTGCTGTTGAAAAGAAACAAATAACCCCAAATTTAGTGGCTAAAACCCACACAAATGCATTTTCCAATACCTCCTGGGTATTTCACTATGTCAATAGACTAGTGCAAAGCAGAAATTTGTTTCTTTTGGGGTTTAAATTCAGTAGCCAAAGAAACTTGAGTGACAGTAATACATTATAGTAGCTTCAACTACAATATATGCAAATTAACATATTCTGGTGTCCATCTAAGAACTGCTAAGCACACAAACTCATTTACTGTGGGTCACCAATGTACCTTTGAGTATCTACTGTATACACATAGAATCTTTAGAACAGAACTCACAGAATAGAAAGGTGAATGCTACCTAGTTTAAAGGAAAGGAAGCTGATTGGTTTCTCGGTTGGTGTGATATAGAGATGCCCCAAACCCTCCTGTTTGGAGGTCACTGGCTTACCTACAGGTATTTCTACATTTACCTCTCAAGCTGTCATGACCAGCCAACCCCTTTGCCTCTGTACCCCTTCGCTTCATGATATGATTCACATACTTGTGTGAGGTGAAAATATACCAGAAGAAGGGAAGGAAAATAACTTTTCAGGGACAGAGAATGATAAACTTTAAGTTCAGTAAATACAGAATGTGTTCTACACATGCACTTCTTGTATGACATTATTACCACATCTGTTACTGTTGTTTCTCTTGCTGCTGCTGTCTGCTTCTGACTCCAATTTTAAACTCCATCATCTTCAGTACATTTTGTGTTGATGACTTACCTGACTTGACTCATATATCTCACAATTTAAGATAATCCTTTGTGTTTTGAAAAACAACACTATTTGGAAGATACTCTCAGAAGTTAAATACTGTAGTTTGTATGTTTAATTTCTCCTTAATTTTATTTAGTAGAGAAATCCTCAAGGAAAAAAAGGATCCTTAGAAACCGTCCGAATTAGCTCCAAAAGGGGTTTTTATGCTACATGTACCTCTTACATCAAGACAATGGCTGTCTACACTGTGCTTTATTCTTTATAGGATTTTCCTAGTAGGGTTATTAAGATCCTAGGAATGAATTTTTTTAAGTAACAGCGAAATGATGTCATTCTAGTGCTTCTGTAGTATCTTAAATTCCTGTAGCACACATATGCAGTCTGCTTCAAACCAATGACATCTGCATTTGGTCGATGCTTCCTTCTAGTATCTCTTAGCATTTGACTAGAATAAAGGAGAACCCTAGCTGGTCCAAAGTTCTTAAATTTTCCTTAAAGAATGAATAAAAAGGGGGTATCTGAGTGTCATAAAGTAAGTATCAATGACATGCAGACATGCCATTTTACAAACTATTTGCAAACTATTTTACATCTCCTCCGAAATTCCACAATTCAGATGACATCTTTATATTTTCAGGTAGGCTATAAGATTTCTTAATGTTCAACCCAAAGGATTTGTCCAAGGATTTGTCTGAATAGAAGAAAACTTCCAAGTTTGATAAAGCTATAAGCCTGACAAAATTAGCTAATTAAAGTATGACACAAGATTTGGAAATATTATGTTAACTACTAACTTCTCATTTTGAGGTGTTCTGTAGCCTGACCTTTATCAAGTTTGTGTATAAAAGCTTTCCAAATTAAAATCCTTGGCTTGGATACTTGTTGGTACAGAAAACACATCAAATGATTCCTAGATGAAGAACACAAATACACAATGCCTAGAATTTTGGCCAAGCATGGTACTCTACTCTTATAATTCCAGCAACTGGGAGGCTAAGGCAGAAGGTTCATTAGTTCAAGGCCAGCCTAGTAAGACCTTGCCTCAAAAAATTAGAAGCCAAAACCCCAAATATAAAGACTAAACAAACAAAGAATACTAGGAGTTTTTAGTGGGGGTCAAAAGCCATCAGTTACTCTGATCTTTTTCTTACTAAGGCTAGTGTTGTTTCCAATCAGTGAAATGATCCCAAAGTTTATATAGAGCCATTTGTAGTGTACACTGGAAAGGAAAATACTTTTTTTCTGATATAGCAATATAATAATTTATAAATTACAAGCATATCCATATAGATGTAAAAATAAATTTAAAATTATACTGCAGTATAATTAGGCATACAAAATAAATACTCAGTTACTTTACATTGAAATTTCAAAATAAAAATTTGTGTCATAGAGAGCTACATAGGTTTTTATTATGATTTCTAACATGCTTCATTTTCTTGTTTTACTAGATTTTAAAGCTTAGAAATGTGCATATTTAGAGCAGAAAGAAATAAATAACGAAATAGAAATAATTGCTCTTATCTCTTCCTTCTTTTCCTCCTCTTCTTCGCTCTCTCTGTCTCATAATAACATCTCTCTGTAGGTCAGACTGGCCTACAGCTTACTGTAGGCTTCTGGGCTGTAGCTTACTTTACCGCCCAGACTGGACCTGTCTCCTCCTCCCCAGTGCTGAGATTATAGGAAACTTGTTTATTTCAAACTTAACTCTTAAGGGGGAAGGGGTTTTAACTTACAAATTTCATGTTGAATTATGTTAGAATATTTACCAGCTTGGATAAATATATTTAAGAAAGTCTTAGTGATACAGTACAGGAGATTGAAAGAGCTGCTAATTTTGGACATGAAAAATAAAATCTGATAAGACTGCCCTTATTTTCTTTCTTCTCGTTTTGTATTTTTTTAATCTAAAGCAAAATAAATTTGCAAACTACAGTCTTATCCCTGAGTGTTTTCCATTTCTAATGTCTAAATCACTGTGCATTGTCTCAGTAAATTCAACAACAGTAACAGATTTGGCAGTAACAATACAGAAAATAGGACGAATATACATGGATTTAAGCATGAAGGGGATAAATAAGCAAAATAATGAGAATGCATACCACGGTTAAATTCATCGCCATCGTCTAACCAAACACACAGAATGAAAATAGGGGTCCCATAACGTGACACTAGAGCACAATGCCAAGATACAATCACGCACTGTTATGTCTGAGCATGACAAAGAAACAGATGGTCATGACCTCTTCTGCAGGGAAGGAAAAAAAAAAAAAGAATAATGATACAAGACACTTAATAGCGAAATTTTTCATGACTGCTGAGATTCTTGGAAGAAAAACAAAATGAAGAAGCTTCTACAGTAATGAGATTAAAAAAAAAATACACAACTATGTTTGCCAGCCACATTGCAGAATTGAACAGTCACCTGTGGTTTTCCGCTTAACACAGGAGAGATGAGTTGGTCTAGGGTATTTGATAGCAGGTTTTAAAATGAATTTCCTGGAGGGAGAGTGGGCCTGAACTTCTGTTTTTTTAGCAAGTTCAGCCTTCTTATAAACTGCTATGAATAAGAAAACACAAAAAAGCATACCATCAGGAGAAAAAAACCAAACACTTGAACAAAACTTTTATAAGTAACAGTTTACCACCATTAGTTGCTTTTACAAGAGTAATAATGAATTACTTTAAAAAACAGTTTTAAAGAAGTGATTGTTAAATGAACCTTTTTTCCTTCTCACTTCATCCCTGGAGACCGTGCTAGGTTCCTTTTTAGCTATTTTTCTTTCAGGAGTGGAAATTCTGCCTCTCCCGGTTTTAAAAGGTTTTTCTTTTCTATGTTTCTCGAGAGATGGTCTCCGAGCTTCCTTCTCAGCTTTCTCCTCTTTAGGAATAGTTTCTAACTGTTCTGTCATGATGCTTCTATCATCATCTGTGGATCAAAGCAAACCATGGCAACAAGAACAGCAAGAACATTAGTAACCGATGCACAACACCCTTCGTATACTTAATAAAAAGCAAAGTAAAGACAGAGAGACATTTTTAAATGTTTAAAGTGAAAAAAAAATATTCCCGCTAGGCTACTGGATTTGATTCAGAAGATTAAGAAAAGAAGCACACCTTGAGTGTCCACCCATAGGCTGTCGGCATCCATGATGGAGTCATCGATGGTGGTCTCGTCTTTGTAATCGTCGTAGGTTTCTGTCTTATATTCTGAGAATGCGACCTCTTCTCTCTCAGGGGAAGCTGGAGCATCTGGGGAGCCATCCTTGGGTTCCGCCTGGGCTTCTGCTGCCACTTCTATTTCAAGCTCTTCCTCATGAGGGCATGGCCTCCTTTCCTCCTCTGGCTGTGCCAGGGCTGCAAAACGCACACTGTGGGATCCTGACTCTCCTTCATCCATCGTGGTTTGCACTACAGTGATGAAATCATCTTCGATGGTCACCACAGACTCAATCACTCCCTTGTGTTCGCCTGGGCAGGTCTCCACAAATTCCTCCCTACTACCTGGGATACCCAGGTCTGTGATCTGAAGAGTATCTGAGCGGAAGAGTAGTTTGTCATATTCTCCTCCAGCTTCGATCTCCTCTTCCTCCCTCGGAGATTCTGCTGATTCACACACAATGGTTTCAGGCTGTGGCTGGGTAACATCAGAAGGTGTGACAGGTATGTCCAGGGTCTCTTTGCTTTCTTCCTTTGGCAGCTGAATGAATTCCATGTGGACCTCAGCTGTCTCATCAGTGAGTATATCAACCCTTGAAACAGGAGGTGGGCAAGGGATTTCCACGGACATTTTGACAGCAATTTCATCTTGAATCAGGGATGATTCCGGAGAGGTTTCTTTCTTGCCCTCATCGGGTTTCAGGGACTCCATGGTGAGGCTCTCATGCTCACCACTAGACTCGTATGACTCCTCTTTGTCTACAGCCTCCTGATGCACCAAATCGGGCTTTGCCACTTTCTCTTTGACTTCTGTCTCATTAGCTTTGACACATTCTTTGATGAGACCAGACTCAACACCCATGAATACATCTGCCTCCTGAGATTCTTTGGAAGAGGGGGTCAGTTCCTGTGTAGCCTCAAGCTTAAGCTCTGTGGCTTTCCCAGCATCTACATTCATCCCTGAAGCCATCTGTCCAAAGTCACTGACTTTAATATCTAACAGACCCTGTTCACCTTTCTTTGCAGTAAAATCCAGTATTTGGTCAATTTTTGTGGATGGTTCTACCTCAGCTACCTCTGGCACTGAACTGAGACCTTTCTCTGCTTTCTCGGGAGATTTATCTTTGGCTGTTGTCAGTTCTTGGGTGGTGGCATCCTCATAGGTTACACCTAATCCAAAAGTCTCCACTTTACCACCAGCTTCTTCTATCTCCTTGGCATGTTCTTTTGAATCAGCATGTTCTTCACTCTTTTCTAGGACGGTGTCCAGCTTGTCATTAGCTTTCCTGTCATGGTCGAACTCCCTACTCAGTCCTGATTTGTCAGCAGAGGTTGGTGGAGATGCTTCTTTCTCAGCACTGAACTCATCTTTGACTCTTCCAGCAGCTGCCAGTTTTACTTCAATCAATGAAAGGTCTGTTGCTAAATCCCTACGAACTTTATCATCAGTTCCTTCATAAAACGATCCACTTTCTCCTGATAAATTCTCACTGTCTTGAACAGGGGATGGGAGTGGGACTGTGTATTTATTGAACACACAGTAGCCCAAGTCTTCAAGTTGACTGTCTGGCTTTACAACGGTGTGACTTTCATCAGTGACAGGTGGTAGACCAGTACTACTCTCTGCAACCACAGCTTCGGATGGGACCGATTTCCTCCTGGCAACCTCAGCATCCGCACTGACAGAAGCTAATCTGGACCTGGTGCCTGCCAGATCTAGCATCTCAGGCAGGTCAGGGGCCATGACAGTACCATTTTTGTAATATTCTTTGGCTAGGATGGGTGACTCACTGGATGTCTCAGCCTGAGTATTTTGTTCTCCAGTAGCTTTTGCTTCCTCAGTCTTCTCTTCTTCCTCTTTGCTCTCTATTGGAAAGCAAGGGGCTTTCTCCACAGCAGGTGTGGTGGGTGGAAGATAATCATCCCCCTCATCCATGCTTCCACTGGTGTTGGTTAGAATATCAGAAGCCAGAGGAGAAAGATCGTGACCCCGACCAAAGTTAAACCCAAGGGCAATGGAATCCAGGCAAGACATAGGCAAGTTGATAGACATGCTTCTTTGTTCGATTGCAGACCTACCACCAAGCCCTAAACTTCTGCTAAGTGTCAAATCATCCTTATTCTTACTATGAAGGTCTCTTTTTTCCCCATAAACTTTTGGATCAATGGTGAACATTCTCTCTTGAGGAGAACTTGGTTCTTCAGGTAACTCAGATGGATAACTCTGTGCGAGAGTGCTGTACCCTGCTTCCTGTGCTGGAGCACTGGGCTGGGATTCTTTTCCTGCCTGAAGTCCCTTATCACCATTCTGATGCTTGGGAGATACAGAATCAAGAGATTCCTGGGTGCTCTCTCTTGCATCACTCAGTTCATAGTAATCACTGCCCAACTGAATGCTTTTTGTTGCTTCTTCCTTCAAGGCAGATGTTTCAAAGTACTTGGACATTCCTGACCTATCTTCATAAAATGGCATGCCAACTTCAGCTACGGCTGCAGACCCAGCTCCTTCAACCTTATCTCTGCCAGCAACTTTCTCCTCAAAAAGTTCCTGGGTTTCTTTCTTTTCACTTATTGCCTCTGGCTCAGTTATAAGTGTTTCCAAAGTCATAGAGGTCACAGCTGGATCTGTAACTTCTTGTTCCACACTTGTGGAGAAGGTGTCCTGTGTTAACCTGTCTGTGGCGTGTTCCTGGACTTTCTGTTCTTCTTTGGAGAAAGAATGCTTGGTGGCGGTCTGGAGTACACCTGTTTCTTCATCTCTCAATTTGGGGGCTTCATTCTCTTTTACTACAGCTTCTCTGTCAGGAATGGTTACTTTCTCTTCCAGCTTTGGCTGAGGTTCACTTTCAGTAACTGTAGTTTCCTGTGCACTTGGGGCAGAAGTCTCTTTTTTCTCTTGATTTATGGTTCCCTTTTCTTCCCCTAAAACTTCCTCTATGATATATTCTTCCATAACTGGATCATGAACATCTTTCTCTAAGGTGACAGCCTCTGAGACGGGAGCACCTTCCACTATGTCTGGTTTTTCTTTTGGTGGCTCCTCAGCTTTAAAACTATCTTTGGCAGTAGGTAGACCACTGGTGTCCTGCAGAGATATTTTGTCATCTGGTTGGAAGAGGAGAGGGGCAAAAGGCGATACTTCTGTGACTCTTTCATTCCTTATGGTGTCTAAAGGAAGGGTGAAGCTTCCACCTTGAAAGGGACTTGGCATGGGCGAGTCAAACTGCCTCCCTTCCCATCTTGGGATATCCTCAAGCACATCTTTTTCCCTCATGGGTGTCAGGGGCCCAGGAGATATTGGAGCAGCTAAACCCCACTCATTTTTCTTCGATTCCATTGGCATTTCGATGAACCAGTCTTTTTGCTCTTTTGGGGCTGGATGTTGTGTAGAGAGGCCAATGTCAGGCACTACAAGGCTTGGTTCTGTATTCTGTTTTACGTCTTCAAGGCTGGCACCAAGAGCATGCCCAAACAGAATGGGAGGAGATTTTTCTCCCTCTGTGCCTTGGAGGTCCTTTTGATCACAAGAAGTTTCAGTTGTCTCTGGCTGAGGAACTAAGGCAGCATGTTTAAGGTCTTCACCAGGCTTACTTTGCATCGTTGACTCTTTTTCCTTCTTGTCTAAAGGCTCTGCTGTAGAGGGAGTCACTTCCTGCTGGACATGGAACTCCATCTTCGAGGCTGTAAGTAAATCTGAAGTAATCGGGTTGGTTTTTAAACAAATAATAGGCAAGGGCTTTCAGGCAGTAAGCGTAAATTACTTTAAATGAGAGATGAATGCCAGGGTAAAAGGAAAACTATGGAACATGCAAGCATGCTGTCCACTGAAAAATGACTAAAAATGTCAGAACTGAAATATGTATGGAGTGCCAAGTGAAGCCTGGCTGTAAATTAATGTGAATAGGCCTTACACAAAGAGGCCTTCAGTCTACTTGCTTGCTTGTTTGGTATTTCCTAACCTTTAATGCTGCATACTAGGGGAGAAAAGGAAGCTCATATTCATTCCATTGATAAAAGGTATAAGTTAATATGTACTGAGTATGTAGCTAACTTAGGGTATAAGAGAATGTATATTAAGGATTTTTACTAAATTTTAAGATACGTTTTCTCATTTGAAAATAAGGTGGCAGGCTATAGGATGCCAAGAAATTCTTAATGATATAAGTATTAAGAGTTTCAAAAAACTTGATCAACAATGGCCAAGAACCATTTAGGGCACTGATAGTTAAGAAGATGAGATTAAATTTCAGGAATAGACGTAAGTATTTGCTATCAACTTTATATAGGCAAGAGTGTTGCTAGTGGTGTCATAGCCAGCAAAAATAAAGGTAGCTGACTGGGCCACAATCTCCAGGTCTTATAGGCCTAATGGGAAAAGAGGCACATTTTATTGTATTAATTACTTAGTGTGTGTGTGTGTGTGTGTGTGTGTTTGTGTGTGTGTGTGTGTGTGTATAAAACTTAAGAATTGATCCAATTTGCACTTAGTCTAAATTTTTAATTCCTGATTGTGATTTCCGGCTTATATTATTAATAATAATAAGTCACAGAATAAAAAAAATATCAGAAGAGATCACTATCTAAATATCTTTCTCCCCATAGTACTGACTTCATTTCCTAGAACATGGCCAGCTAGTGAAGTATTGGTCAGTATTAACCTCAAATACATCACATCAAATAAATGACATGAACTTGGTTATGATGATATGCTAATCCAAGTGGCTCTGGAGTTTCAGTTATGTTTATAAGGTATTTCACTGTGGTCACTAGAAGTAAGTGTAGGTATCTGGAAAAGATTTGGAGGTAAAGCACAAAATTCAGCCATTTCTTGAAAAGCAAGTGAATGGCTCATTATGACCTTGTATACTGTGTGTCCTGTTGTAATGAGAGCAAAGAAATGTCTCATAACTTGTAGTAAAGGCTTAGATGAATGAAAACGCAGGGGTTGACTGCCCCAGAGAGACAATGATATGGAAAGCATCAGCAAGATTTCTGAAGGAAACCAACTCAATATTTGTTGAAGCATAAAAATCATAGCACACTGTGGCTGCAAATAAAAGCGATTCTATCATATCAGCTCATATATGCCAAAATCCAGCTCTAGGATTTAAAATAAAAGCATATGAATTGCTGTCCCAAAACATAAAAACAAAAGTATACATGTATTAGCAATGTGACTGGCAAACACTGGCAATGAAGAGGGAGGGTAAATCAAGAGCTCACACAGCATCATCAGCCTGCGGCAAAGCGTATTGTATCATGGCAAAGGACAACCAAGAGTCAGCTGCAGCAGGGGACAACCAAGCTCTCACACAGCATCTGCATAAGCCACACTCTCTGCTCATGAAGCCTGAAATGGTGGTCTTGTGATCATGAGAAGACCTAGCAATGAATCAGCACTGGAAAGGCATTGGCTTGGTGAGCCGCTGGAGAGAGCATTTGTAACCACACATGCAAATCCTGACAGAGACACACCTTCCTTGGCAGAGGAAGGGGTTTTGACTTCTGGAGACAGATCCGCCACCTCTTTTACACATTTTTCATGTGGAGCCCCTGCCAGGGCACTGTCTTCTGGAACTATCTGGGTCTCTGTACTAGACTCCACTTGGCCCTCACTGAGGCCCTGGGGTTGGTCTGAGGACTTAGCCCCACACTCTTTCCCAGGAAGAGCAGCAGTTTCAGTTTCCTCAGTCATCGCACCCTCTAGTGCTTCTTCTTCTTAGGGATGAAAAAGATGTTGACATCATGACCACAGAACAACACATGAAAGGAAAGATTATTATTCATGGAACACTTTCAGCTCCATTCAAATGACCCCACAGGCCCTCAGATCTATTTTCTTTTACCAGCTGGATGAGCAAACTGGTAACTGGATGACACATTCAGTATGCACCGGTTAGAAAATTATGATGTATAATATGCTAATTGTAATGCCTTTTAAAAATAAAATTAAAAGGCAATACATTTTAAAATTTGAGAGCTGAAAGGGTTTTATGGCTTGAACACCTTTTAGTGGAAATGGCGGTGAGCTGAACACATGGGAAAGCTTGTTAATCAGAGATAGTGCTGCCCATAAGCAGATGGTGGTAAAAAGACAGATGTATTGATGCACTGAATAAAGCCTCCCAATTGGTTAGACATGTGCTGCTTTCTCCAATGCAGGAAGCCCCTACATAAGAATTCCTGACTGCTTTATTCAAAACCTACACATTTTGCAGAAGATTCTTAGGAAGAAAAAAAACGCCTTGCCTCAAAAGCAATATCTACCCAATTATCTTAATAGCTGTAGCATATAGTCTATCAAAGGTATTTAAATAGAATTTGTTTAATATGTCCAAGGAAAAGACTAAGTAGGTCAATTTATATTCCCTTCCCTGAATTACATGATACTTGAGAAGACGAAAACTTTGATGAAATAAAATATTTTGTAAGACAGGGTCAAGGTAAAGTTTAAAACTTGATTATTTACCAAAGCACTTCTCTGGAATATAATTGTTATGACACTGCCTAATCAGGAATGTCACTCACATGCAGTTTTTTTGACACTAAGGAAGAATATGTACATATTAGTAATATAATCTTTTTTAATGCAATCAAAACAAGATCACTAGGGAAGAATGACCAAGTGGCAACCAAACTACCAAACTACCAAAATATTTCTGTAAATACGTAAATTGCAAAGATGTCAAACAGCAAGTTGAAGGCCATGGATTATTTTGTCCATTTGTTTCTCTTTTACACTTCAAGGGTCAGTACAAATAGATAAATTCATTATATCCTTTAATAAATGAAAGGAAATGGTATTAGCTGTTTTATAAGTCTGCAAATGGAAGGTCCTTATGCAATTTCCATGAAACAGTTGTTCATTGTGTAAAAAACACTGTGGGAAAGACTACAGATTGCAAAGGAGGGAATTTTCTTTTTTAAGAAATATTAATATCCTGGAGGGTGGGGAGAACCTCTTCATCTATCTTTTCACATTTAGATACAGGCATTTCTATTTTTGTAATGTG
>NW_008349068.1:7211672-7253848 GCF_000622305.1 Nannospalax galili | reverse complement strand
AAAGAATTTTTAATATATATAGTTCTACCAACATCAGCTTATTGGGGAAAGTCTAACCAAGTTCATTTAGAATATTTCAAATCCATGCAATGTTTTGTCTTTCCACTTTTAAAATATTTCATTTATTATTTTTTATTTTATGTGTATGTGTGTATCGCCTGCATGTAGGTAAGTGCATCTGTGTTGTGCAACGCCCGTGGAGGACAGAAGAGGCTGTTGGGTCCCCTGGAACTGGAGTTATGGACAGTTGTTAGCTGAAGTGTGGGTGCTGGGATTCAAACCCGGGTCTTCTGCAAGAACAGTGTTTTTAACCGCTGAGCCATCGCTCCAGCCTGGCTTTCCACTTTTAAATTTTACTTAAAGCATGTCTGTTTCCAATCTACCTATGCCTTATTTAAAATCCTGCATACTTATATTGCTTTACATTCACAATGTAACAATGTAAAAGTACTTAGTTTAATCGAATGCTGATTATATTTCTCAGAGTGCCCTGACATTGGAACTCTTCGTTTTTCAAAGAGACCTCTGAAGAACCTCATTATTAGGAATGCAGCTGGTGGACTGAGTTTATTTCCTCTGCCTTGGAAACATCTGTCCTTAACATTACATATTGCTCTCATGAAAATAAGCTCTCCAGGAGCCAAGCAAGGCATTTTTCTCACTTGAAATCCTTTCACCTGAGCAAAAAATATTATTTCTATTTACAACATTATTAGTAAAAATCAGACAAACAGCAGCCCATCATTCACTTTCTTTATCCTTATGACAGTCAATTATACGCTAAGTCTCCCAGATTTATGAGGCTTTAAGAGACAAAGGCTTTGCATCATATCCTTCATTTTAGTCTAGCTCCATTGAGGTGAACCAACATTTAGTAATTGGGAAGCTTCCACAGTTTCCGATTAATTAAAAGGTGAAACTCAATTCATCTCATAACCATAGCATCTATTCTGTTCTAAGTAAGTTTTTCAATCTTTCTTTTTTGAAGAGTAATCATATTAATATAGTATAAAAAGGTGAATTCCATTGAAGGCTGATCCTAGTGATGTTTTACATCCAAGGAGGAAAACAAATAGTATTAGGGTCATCGCCTTCATTTGAGGTAAGAAATATGCTCTTTTTTTTAAATCCAAAAACATTAATCATCCTTCCACATAAGTTAGTGGCTGTTTGCAAATCTTCTTAGAACTGTGAATCCAAATGCTTTGGGCATTCCTTGTTGTGTTAAGTGTTATTTAGTTGTAAGTCACATGTACTAGATATAAGTTCCTAATTAGATGTATGTCTTAAAAATACATTCTTTGGGGATACATGTGGCTTTTTTCTTAATTGATTATGTAGTTTGAGGCACACTTTGATGAAGTTCAACTTAATTATTAGTTTTATTTTGTCACCTAGCTTTTGTTTTTGTGTATGACTGTAGGCCCAATTCTATGTGCTAATGCCATGAAATTGTTAGAATAACAGGTAAGGCAACAATTTCTTATACAAGAATATGTTCTTACTGAATGAATTATTTATTCATTTATTCATTATTTTAGAATTTTATTTATCCTGTTCGTTTTTTTAAGGAACAGAAACCTTTTTTTTTTTTTTTTTTTTTTTTTTTTGGTATTTTTGAGACAGGGTCCCCTGTAGCCCCAGCTGGCCTGGAACTCATTATGTAGACCAGGCTAGCCTCAAACTCACAAAGATCCACCTGCCTCTACCTTCTTAGTGCTGGGATTAAAGGTGTGCACCATATTTAATTGAATTACTTCTTCCTCCCTTTTTCCCCTCTATTCTTCCCTCCTCCTATCTTCTCAGAAGTAATGATGTAAAAAAGAAAAAAAGGAAGTACTCATTTGTTTCATGTAGGAAACTTCTTTTATAGGAACTTTGAGGCATTTGGTACATACCACTTATACAGGGACTTTGCTTTCATACGGACAAAACAGGCTCATGTCTCACCTACCCACATGAAGGTACACCGAACATGATGTGTGGACAGAGCTGCAAGCTGGGGAGGAGGAGCAAAAGGGCACCATGCTTGGTTCACCTTTCTCCTGGCCTAAGTGGGCCTCTGCGCTCTGCGCTGTGGCACTGGGGAGCACACTAGTCCATTCTGAGCTGAACAAAGGATGCTCATAGTACTCCTCATCCGAATTGTAAGGCTCGTCATCAGGCACAGACACCGAGATGGAGGGGGCTAGAAGCCTACGCCTCTCCCCGCTGGTGGTAGGTTCATGGCTGGGGAACCTGTGTAGAGGACCTACTTGATCCTCAGCCCCTTCATCTACAAACAGACACACAGGAAGAAACTGCAGGGAGAACTGGACAAGACAGACACAAGGTCAGACGAACGAGACAAACACCTGCAGGAGGACACAAAGGGTCACAGAAGCAGCACAGCGAGATGGAAGGGACGAGCATGACTTATATGATGGAGGATGGGAGACAGCGAATGTTGCATGCTTCACTTGGTCCTGAATTCAAACTATCATTTAAGCAATTTTTCCATTGATCTAAGTGAATCAAAAACATTGACAGCTATGCTACAAAAGAGAAATTATCTGTGCATTCCTCCCCAATAAGTCAGAGTACCCAAGGAAACATCAGAATAGAAACACAGTATAGCCAAACAAAGGCATTATTTTGAAAGAAATTCCTTCATGAAGATTAATTCTTATTATTTCTATATTAGTAGAGTTCTAAGTTAAGAAAGAGAAATGTTGTTAGGGTAAAAGTTGATTACTGAGGAAAGATGGCTCCTGTTTTAAAATGCAACTTCAATTATCTGGACATGTACAAATACTTAGCATTTTGGTTAAGTTTTAGTTAATGACTTCAACCAGAAAATATTTTTTAGCTTTAAAACTGTTGGGGAAATCTACAAAGCATTATTTATTTTCCTGTCTTGATAAGGAGGAAACAGTTGGATGCAAAGGATGATGGCTCACCATGGAACATTATTTTAAACACTGGTCCTCATCTTTAACATTATAAACTTGTTTTCAGATGCTTTACTTCCAAAGAAAGCTTAACACAGCTACAGTTAGCTGAGAACTTACAGAGTTAGATTCACCAACACATCATTCTGTGCTGTTTCCTTTGTGCCACTGGCTCATGACTGTTTTGAGGTTTCAAATCTCTTACTGTATCTTCCTTATTGAAATGCTAAAGGAGCTGTTCCCATTCAGATCACTTCTTGTGCCTTAGTTTGGAAATATACAACTAATACAAATCCTTAAGTTCACATTGTAGACGAGTCTGCTTATGAGCATTTGGACTCTGCTATGGGTCAATGGGGTTTTGAGACTTTGAGGATGATCACCATTTGGCTTTTGATAGGATTCAGATGCCACGTCAGACTTATGTGGCAGGGGCAGGTTATCAAATTCACTAAGCACTATTACTTATATCTAGAAATTTTGGTAAGAGTTCGAAACTCTCATCAATAAGAACAAAGTCTATAGTATCTCTGCATAGTTTTTGTTTCTATCAGATTATTTAAAAGGTGGAATTATGGTGTTACTTTACAAATGCACTGTAGCTTTAGGCCTGTGACTTTTTTTCAACAATCAAGAGACGACAATTAGAAATAAGGCTGAAAACAACATGAATATATTAAAGTACATGGCAAGTGCTTTTGGGTCACCCCCAATAGGGGTGGAGAAATAATTGTAAATAAATAAAGGACGAAGAAATGGACTATGTCCTGGGGAGTAGTTTTACAAAAAGTGACGTTAGAATAGTAGCTTGTAACAAAGAAGTCCCACCTGAAGGCAGCTTACTTTCGCAATCCCAGAGTAACAACCTTGAGGAGACAGCTTCAGGGAGGGAGTCTAATTCTGAGTGTGGGATCTATATTTAGATTTGAATTCTAGATAAGTCACTAATTCAGGCATAAACAATGATGTCCTTGACAAAAACATGTAAATGAATGTACTCTGCCTCTATGGGTTCCTGGGAGACTTCAATCAAGATACTTGTGAAATTGCGTGAATATATGACATTTATTTCTCTAATTTATTTGTGTGCATGTGTGTGAGTGTGCACATACGTGTGAAAGTCTGAGGACACCTTGGGGAAGTCAGTTTTCTCCTTCCACAATGTGAGTCCTTGAGATCAAATTCAAGTAGTCAGGCTTGGTGGCATGTGCCCTTACCTGCTGAGCCATCTTTCTGGCCCTGTGTGTAACTGTATACATGTTAGTACTTTTATGTCAGTGTGCTCAGACAAAATTGCAAGTTTTGCTCTTTGCTTTAACTTGGAACTCAAGGTTGCAGCTGAAAAACTTAGGAAAACTGAATTCATTTCATAATGGTCACTTTTGGGGGTTAAGGGAACAATTGCGAGCATTCATACTTTTGTAAGTAGGCTACTTCATTTAACAAAGCAACATATAAAAGGATGGGATAACTTCTCCCCAGCTGACTTTCACTTAAACTTTTTATCAAGGCATTTAATTAAAATTTGTATTGTATAAAAGGAAAATTTGCCACCTCAAACTCAGCCTTAGTTGACCAGACCATTTGGTACAAATAAGTCGTCACTTCTACATGTGTCCACACCTTGTGCAGCATCAAGGAGTGATGCTGGTTTGCTGTGGTCCCACAGCGCATAAGGAAGGCAGCTGGCCCCACTTACAGTGTTCTCCACCACCTCAAGGTTCTCTCCGTTCTTCGAGCTGTCAACTAAAGATTCATCATTTTGCTGATTGCTACTGCCACCCCAGAATGACACAGAAGGAAACTTCTTTCGGATGAAAAATGATTATGTCATCAAATCTATGATGCAGGAAAACACCACCCTGGAATTCTGGAGCAAGCCCAACAGAGGAGAAGGACCCCTGGTTCAGAGCATTCCATTGTACATCTACAGACTTCCATATTCTAACAGCTCAGTTCAAATGCAGCTATTATGGTTAGACAAAAAAAAATAGATTAATTTGAAAACATTGTACCTAGTAAAATAGTATATATTCACACTATGGTTTCCATTCTAGGTATGCTACTTGGTGTCCCCCCCCCATAAAAATCATTTTTAAACGTTTCCTAAAATAGTATATATTCTGGGAATATGACTATTACATTAAATACAGTAAATGGATGTTTATAGATGATGGTGATTAATGTCTTAAATTATTTTCAGTGGAAGCTTTCATCCTTCCCCTTTGGGAAATAACTTATTTAAAAATGCCTGATAATTAAAAGAAAGATGTGTATCCTAAAAAACCATTGCATTACTCAACTTTAATCCAGGAGCTCTCTTGGATTATGGACTGGTCAGACTGTGGCTATTACTGTGCCCTCAAAGTTGCCTGGAGAATGCATGTCCAGAAAGGAAAATGATCCCTTAGACAAAGCAAAGAACCACCTGTGCCCTCTCCAGCCCATTTTCTGTCAGCACCACACTGGGCTGGATCTTTAAATCTCATTAAAAATTTGACTGAAAAATTAAACAGTTCAATCTTGTCTTGTATCTTGTATCACTATTTCTGGCAAAGCTAATCTATTTTTTAAAATCTATTATTTATTGTACATTAATTTAGTGTGGTTTGAAATCAAGAAGTGGTACTCTGACTACATTGCAGCTTTCACACATTTATATGTGGGAATATTATCTGGCCTTTAATTAACGAGGTTGGTTTATAAACTATACACACATATCTTTTCATATAACTCAAAAATGGTTTCTTTTTGAAAACAATCAGATCTTTATGTAATTTAATGTTTCTCTTGAAAAATATGTAAAATAAAAGTTAGGTTTAAAAAAAAGCCTGAATTATTTGCAATGGGAAGTGAATTGACCCTTTCCCTGAACATACAGCAGTCCAATTTGAGGAAAGCAATTCTTAAAATTCTGGAAAGCAGATACCTAAGTAATCCCAATGTGAAAGTGTTTCTAAATTTTGTTTCTTTGTATTTTTACCATAAGCATTGTTTTCTACTAGGAAAAGCCTGGTGGATTCCCAGATGAACAGGAGACTCCTGCTTCCTTTTCTATTACAACACCCTTAGGGAGTAAGAAGTCAACACCTCAACATCAACTAGACTTTTGGAGTGGGCCGTCTCTGTCAACATCATAGCCCTTTCTGGGTTAAGAGGATTCTCTGACACTTGAATGGTTTTAAGGAGATCTCAGAAACATAACCAACCACCTGAGAGAAGTATAGCTGTCCCGCAGGAACCCGCCAGCGTTCGGGGTGAAATTCGGCTCCTGGCCCCAGCTGGCTGCTTCCCTCCCTTTGCTCTTCTTCCTTCACTCCTCTGCCCCATTTCTCACTGCCTGCTAGCCATGGCTCCCTGCCTTAGAACACGGTCTTCACATCCACCTTTATTCCCCTATGTATCTTGTTTCCCCTGCCCAAATTCCCCCCACCCCTTTTAAAAATCTGTTCTTTATCAACACTTCCTCGTATTTTGGGACTCATCATGCAATAAAAGAAGGTTCCCCTTGTTGCTCTATCTGGAAGCTATGGTCCCTTTCCTTTCTGGCAGTATCGAGCTGAACTTGTAAGCTTATTGACTTGGTTTCTGTTCACTATATAATATGTTCCTTAGAAGCAGGGATTATGCATGTTTTGTTCACAGGAATTCTCCCAGAATTTGAAACAAGATGATTGGATAAACATAGAGCCAAAAAGAATCTTTCAAATGTATAAATTTAAAAATCAAATTGCATTTAAAGTGATTAACCAATAATTAATAGCTGTTGTACATTAATTATGGTCACCATTTTTTTTTTTTGGTTTTCTTTCTCAGAAAATTTTGCTTGTTTAATATTATTTTAGGCATTAAATTAGGAGGAGATAGCTTCAATTTAAGGAAGGCTAGCCAACAAAATATTATGTTTATAAATCTGTGACTAAAATAAATTATATTGGAGCTAAAAACAATATGCAGTTCAGTAATAGAAATCAGTATATGAAATAAATCAGACTACAAATTACAAAAGATAAATTTTTCATGATAAATGTTACTTAGTTTTAACATAACAACTAATCTCTGAAATGACAACAAAAGAGAAAGCTAAACGAAGGAGAAAATAATAAAATGGGAGCATTTCAAAATATCTTGGTCTTAGTATATGAAAGCAGCACCAGCCTCTGCTGCTGTTCTGAGGTAGACCAGTTAGCCTTTGTTTATCTTCCTGAGACTCAGGAAAGGGCAGGGAAAGCAAAGCCCTACTGCTGCTGCATCTAGTGCGTTTCATCTCCATCTGAATGAATATTCTTCGAATTATGCCTCTCTTCTCTCAACGAGAACTGAAAAGCTGCCGCAGCACTCCTTGTGGAGTAAGTGCATACATGTATTCATGGACCGCAGAGGGGCTCAGCAGGAAACAGCCATGGTCTCAGCTTCCAGTCCTCTGCTCTCAGCATCGTTCATTCATTAGCTTCTTGGTTTATTCATTAATATTTATTGAGAGTTTGCTATGGGGCAGGCCTTCGGGAAGGTCTTGGCAATGCAACCATGAGTAAAACACAAAATTCCTGACACTTACATAAGGAAGTAGTGACTCCTACTATCCTGGGGATTACATTTACTATTTTTGTTCAGTCATAAGTGATGATTGTATCATCTCTGTTTAAAATCTCCATGTTAAGTTAAGCTGTTTATACTTATTCTAGTAACTTAAACACAAAGCCATCCTCTGTGTTTCCTTTACCTAGTCTATTTTTCCCTTTTATATAACATTTACTATATTTTTGAACTTCTAATTTGATATAGGTAACTGATTATATATTTATTAATGGATCTGTTTTCTTCTTGACTAATTAAAATGGTTCTGACGCTGTCCATATTACTGTGCTCTGCAGTCCATTGCTGTGGACTGAAGTTTATTATTTACCCTTTTTGAGAAGACAACCCTGCAAAATACAAATTTTACCTTCCTCCACTGTGACGATCTGCTCCGAAGCTGGCGATGGTGGTGGGGAAGGTGGCAAATGAGCGGTCTCTTCAGCTGCTACAGGTCAAAAGTGGACAAAGGAGATGGAACAGTTAATTCTGTTAGGCCAGTTCTCAAATCTGCAAACAGGCCCCTATGAAGCGCCCAGAGAAAAATGCAGTAGCAATTTTCATTTGCCTTATCATTTACCTGAGTATGCACCTGCTGACAATGTAAAGCTTAAGATAAGCATTCAATATTTTTTGAAAAATCATCTCCACAAAAACTTTAGCTACAAAATGTAAAAATTTGTTATTAATTTCACTAATTTGAATCTATTTATAAAATTAATAATATATTTCATTTGGCCCTGACATACCACATTAAAACAAATCCAGGCAGGCATTTTAGTTTGGATTAGGCTAGTCCAACTGAAAGTAAAAACAATCTCTGAAGCTATGCTAGATCTAGAAACAATATTTTTTGTTATTCATAGTGGTATTATTAAAGCAACATTAAAAAAATAACATTTGTCCTCAGTTTAAGGTTAAACCTCATTCTCTTTATATTCTCAGAAAGGAACACTGAAATTGGTAAAGCCTATGGCACTGCTGAGATAAGCCCCACCCCCCTGGTGTGAGCTGGGTCACCTTCTGGCCCTCGTGTCACAGTGAAGGAGAATGGAGGGACAGGCTCTGAAAGGTATTCTATGTCCCCCTGGGCACATACCTTCTTTGTGACCCTTCTATATAGAAAAGGGACTTCAAAGGGAAATATTTCTCAATTAAGGTCAGTGGTTGGATATGTTTAGAGATTATGTGAATTTGCGTTTCATAAGGCAGTTTCATAAAAAGAGGAAGCTTTGGAATGACAGGTGACTTCTTCAGTTCCTTGACATGGGATTTACAGCACATAATTTTAAGATTTCAAATCTTAAAAACTGAGTTTTCTGCTGGGCATGGTGGTGCATGCCTTTAATCCTAGCACTCGGGAGGCAGAGGCAGGTGGATCTCTGCGAGTTCAAGGCCAGCCTGGTCTGCATAGTGAGTTCCCGGACATCTGAGGCTATAGGGAGACCCTGTCTCCAACACACACACACACACACAAAAAAAAAAAAAAAAAAAAAAAAATTAACCACCCCCAAAATCCCAAAACAAAAAAACCTGAGTTTTCTGTTTGTTAAAAGAAACAAAAAAATGGAAGTAAATGATAGACTAACAATGTTATGTTAGGTATTTTCCCCTTTTTGTTTAAGATTATTTTGATAATCAAAATACAGCCTTACAAATACTGCATATATTCTAAATTCTTATTCTGGGAGCAAAATATTCTTATTGTGCATTTGTACTGGACTTTAAAGAACTACTAATCAGAAAATCAAATATTAGGGATACATCGGATTAGAAGATAGGAAAATGAACAAGGAACGTTTTTAGAATTTAGAAGTGATGCCTTTCTACAGACTGGTTACTGATACCTATGAAATAAATAGAAACATTGAACCCAAGAAAGTTTCCTTCCACTTATTTTCATGTATATGCTATCTATCTATCTATCTATCTATCTATCATCTATCATCTATCTATCTATCTATCTATCTATCTATCATCTATCTATCATCTATCTATCTATCTATCATCTATCTATCATCTATCTATCTATCTATCATCTATCTATCTGTCATCTATCTATATATCATCTATCTATCATCTATCTAGCAATCATCTATTTATGTATCTACTGTGTGTCATCTATGTATCTATTATTTGAACAATGAATCAATTTATCTCTCTGTGCAAGGCATAGCCTTGGCTGAGTGCTCTCCTTGTTGAACTTGTGTTACTTTCCCTCTGTGGCACTGGAGAACATTTGATTTGTGACCATGGGAAAGGGAGGAACTCTTGCCCTTAGATGAATCAAGTGGTCAGTTCTAAGACACAAGATCAGTCCTTTCTATGTAATTCAAGTCACTGATGATTTTAACAATGCTCTAGATACTGGTTTTATGCAACCAAACCCATAAAGAAATATTTCTAACTAGTTTCAGCGCAGTTTCTTTATTTGCATGGCATCATAAAATCCCCTGATTTTCTAGTAAATGAAAAACTAAGTATCACTTAGGGGAACACCTGTAAGCTTATCACTCTAAAATCCATTAAAATATCACAATTAAGACATTAAGGGGGTTAAAACAGATTGCACTCTTCTAGTAGAGGTGATAGGTGAAAGTCATGTATCAGAACGATATGTAAAGTAGAATGCATCTTTTAAACACAGACTTTATGCTGTGACCAAGGGTAGCAGATGCTCCCCTGACTGAGGTTCTTCTCATTTACCTAAAGGCAGAGCCGTGGGCTGGTCTTTGTGTTGGGCTTCTTTCTCTTGTTCACCTTTCAGGACTGCTACAGCCTCAGCGGTGACCACTTGAACAATTCTTGCAGACACCTCCTCTGAAAATAAATAGTAACACATGAAAATGCAATGACCAAGAGTCCAAACCAGGTAGATTTCTCAATAGTATTACAAAAGAACAGTTTTGGGTTTTGAGAATTGTCTGATCTATTATTGTTCCATGCAAGTGTGACATTTAAGTCATGAGATGAGAAAACTTCTTCTGGAACGCCAGTGTTTTATGGGAAATTAGGGGTAATTGGGAGGCAGAATAGACATAGTAAGCATCAGGGCAATATGGAACCCTGATTTCTAGATCATTCCTGAATCTTCCTATTAGCACTAATGTAAAGTTTAGTCTCTTCTTGTGGTTCTTGCACACTTCACATGGGCTTGTGCTGAGACATGTCCTAGGGACTTGGTGGGCTTCCACTGTAAAGGGCTTTCCTTTCTCATGCTTACTCATCTTGAAGTCTTTCTTACTGAGCTTAATCCAGACTGAATGTTTAATACCACTTAATTTTTTTGTGAAACAATGAAAAATTAACAGAAAAGCTTTATTCATGATGTTTACACAAATTAGAAATAATCCATGCTTGCCACAATATTTGCCAACTTTTAAAATGCAAAATCACTTCATTTATGGTATTACTGCTAAAGAATTTGATATATTTTATATGACTGAATGTATGAAATCCACTGTGGGGGCTATAGGGGATGCAGATAGGGGAAGGGTCTAAATGTGATTAAGACGTATTCTATGAAATGTACAAAAAGTCAGTAAAAATATATATTGTAAAAACTATTTAAAATTTTTAAAAAGAGTTTGGAAGAACAAAAATAAATAAAAATTCCTTGATATAAAAAAGAATTTGATGTATTTTAGAACAGTATTACCTAAATTGGAGTCTTGGATATTTGTGTATGCATTAATTTTCTACCATCTAATATTTTTACATGAATTAAAGCTCTTTTTTGGTTGGTAGGATATTTGAAAAGTACAAGTATCTATTGACTTACATGAAGAAATTATAACTGAGCAATGTTACATTATTTTAGACTTTTGTGAAGGACTGTATATTGACATTCATTGAGAATTTATCTTAAATGTTTAGAACATAGTTGAATGTACTCATATGAATGTAGGCAAACAAAATTGTGGGCACTTTATAAAGAGGCTTTGAAACAGTATAAGTAGAGCCAAGTGAAGAGAGAATTGAAGGACGTCTTCTCAGTCCAGCCACATCCAACCTACACAGAATGGTCTGCATCTGCAGTGTATTTCAGTTGTGGGCAGCAATTCAGCTTCAGGCAAACAATTCTGTCTATTTTAGAAAAGAAACTGTAGGAAATTTTAAATTTTTCTGAGAGAAAATTAATTAAAAAATTTGCTTTTGGTTCATAACTGAATAAGAGCTTGTGGATGAGCTAATTTGATTTTTGTACATATTTAAGTAAAATTGTCTGAAAATAATTTTAACTCAATCTTGGAAGGCTTGGTAATTTTTTTTTTTCTGAAGTATTTAACAGGGGCTGGGGATGTAGTTCAGTGATATAGTGTTTACCTAGCACACACAAGACTTTGGGTCCAGTCATCAGCTCCAATTTTTTTTTTTTTTGAAAAGTGGTATTTTAAGAATAATCTGTTGGATGTGGTGGTACACACCTTTAATCCCAGGACTCAAGAGTTAGAGGCTAGCAGATCTCTGTGAAATCAAGGCCAGTTTGGTTTACACAGCTAGTTCTAGGCCAACTATGGATATACAGTGAGATTTTGTCTCAAAAAATTTAAATTAAAAATAAAATAAATTAAAATAATAATAATCTAATAGCAGAGATGGAAGCCAAGTTCATGTTGGCTTCACTAACATCTTCAAGGTGTTTGGAATAATAATAGCATTAAATCTCTTCAAATAGAAAATACTACACTTTCAAATTTAAATTTCACAGTGAATTTGGGAACACACAAGGACAGATAAGATTGCTCGGAGAGTTTCAATCGGTTCAGTGAATTCACAATCTTTTTTGAAGAAAAAATGACATTTATCAACAGTACAGCGATGGCAGTTTTCCCTAAAGTGCAAGAGACAACCTTTTCCAACAGAGGTGTAATGAGAGCTCTCCCGGGTGGATTCTGTTTTTTCATAGTCTGGCTCCTGGGACAGGAGTAAATTCACTTAGGGTTTGAGTAATTTTAGGGATGATTAAGACTAAATGTATCAAAGAAACACAAAAGACTAAATATGTCAGCCATAAAATCAGACTTATGAAAATAAAAATATAAAGACTATGATGTTTATCTTTATGCATATTTTGATATTATATATATATTTTAAAGTCATCCTACATCTATCTATTAAATGTTTCCTTCCTTCCATCCATCTATCCCTCCATTCATCCATTATATTTTTACTTATCCAGGGGATAACGTCATTGTAGGGTAAATTAAAGGAAACTTTAGTTCAGAGAAATATGGGTTTGTGCTATAGTATCCCTTTTTTTCCAGTCACTTCATCCTAACAAATTTAGTCAAACTTACTGTGCCTCCAAGCTTTACTCATAAAATGGAATTAGCAATAATGCTTGCCTCACAGGATGTTATGGCAGCTCAACTATCTAGTTACATAATGGGCATAGCACATTAAGAAGCTTAAATGTAATGAAGACTTCCAGATAGTTTTTCACCAAGGTGTTTTATTTATCTCCATGTATACATTCCTCTGAATCTGCTACCTTAAAACTTCCACTATACAGAAAGAGGCATGGTGTTGTATACTGAGTGTCCAATACACCAGACTGTTACTATACTGGCCATCTCTTGATACTCAATCTACTATTATTAATGTTGATGGCTTACTGATGCTCAGAGGACACAATTTTCAGAGACAAAGCTGTGAAGGAAGAACTTACAGTCTTGGGTTTTTATTTTCTGGTCTCATACTTACTTCCTTGGTTGTATAGATCCTGGGCTATCACCTGCTCAGGATTCTCACCAGCAAGTCCAAATTCTGGACTGCTTTCTAGATGAAGCTCCAAAAAGCTTGGCATTTCTGGAACTCCCATACTTACTTCCTTGGTCGCATAGATCCTGGGCTATTACCTGCTCAGGATTCTCACCAGCAAGTCCAAATTCTGGACTGCTTTCTAGATGAAGCTCCATAAAGCTTGGCATTTCTGGAACTCCCGAGGACAATCAGCATTAAGAAAAATCCTCATGGAGGTGAGGAGGAGAAGCTATTTCATTTTTTCATCACTTATTTTCTCTACCTTCTCATCTTTTTTCCTTTCAAATATATACACAGAGTTGTGAATAGGATTTGATTGTTCAGAGGATTAGAAACAATGTATTATATATAAATTATGTTATACATAATTGAGAGGTAATGCTGATCTCTGTAGATAAAAACATAATACTGCTTATTGCAACCTGATATTTCGAAAGCCTCAATTAACTATCTTGTGAACTTCCAAACTTTTGGGGAAGTGAACATTTATTTAGTTTATGTTATCAACTATATTAGTTAAGGAATGTTTGTGATATTTCTATTTTCTGTCTTGTGAATGATAGGATTTTAGTAAGTTAAAAGCAGTCTGACATTGTAGCAACAATGAATATTTGACTACTCTTTGAACACTGACTTGTGATAGTCATTAGCATTTTACCATTAATATTCACCTGAAAATGAGGGCTTTATATAGGTAATGCAAGAATACTTCACAACATGGCTGCAAGGTCGGGTCATGGCTAAGAAAAGTTCATAAAGGAATTTTGTAAAGAGATAACTTATAATAACCTAATAAGAAGATTTGAGTATAACCTATCTGGAAAGAAAATGTCAAAAATAACTTCTTTGAATCAAATTTATCACATACATTAAAAAAAGTTTCTTGTTATTGGATAATGGGAATAAATGACTTAAAGATACAATACAGGGAACACAGTAATAGGTAACATAGGTAAACATTTGAAAGCAAGAAATAAAGTCTGTTTTGAAAAATTATTCTGGGTAGTAGAGATAGGGATGGTATTCAAAAAAGAGTACTGGAGGAGTTCTGGTAGATAAGTTAAATTCTGAAAAGAAATATTATTTTTTCTTGATCCTGTGGAAATGTATTAGTGAAACACCTACTGTAGGTAAGTAGGTAAAAGCAGCTAACTGGGATATTTTCTAATCCACAGAAAGCTAATTGATAAGATCTGAAATGTACTAGATGAAGTTATTTATAGTTCACTCCACTACTAAGCATCATACTGTAGTTCCTAAGTTTTTACACTAGGCCTTTTGATTTCTTGTCAATATTAATAAATCCACACATCTACATGTTTTCTAGCTAGAAATACTAAATAAATATTAAAGCAATGTGTTGCCTCTTTTACATATCACTTTGATTTACATCAGTGCACTACAAATATTTCATACAACACCAGGTTCTAGTGTCAGCAAACCTAGGATCAAATTCTGCCTCTAAGTGTTACTAATCATTAGATCTTTGTTAAGAGACTAAGATAACCTTCAGAATTCTCATCTGTTAAGTGGGAATAAAACTGTTACTCACCTTTGATGTGATGTCACAATTACATGAAATAATACATCAAATGCTTATTCAAATTGTATGTCGAGTTGATAAAATGTAGGTTGGACTTCAAAGTTTTGGTAAGCATTGAGTTGATTCTGTGATTTTTCTCCAACAAATACCTCTTTGTTGAACTCCTGACTCTTGCCTACCAGATAGTGTATCTGGCTCTTGCCACTTATTATTTAAACTAGAATGTCAAAGTCTACCTAAATGAACAGTGCTCTTCTGTTTGACTGTACAACTCAGCATTTATATCTGTTCCAGACTTTGCTTTTCTCCATGAAGATAATTCGTGCTATACCACTACACTGACTATTTTGTTACAGTGTTTATCATGGCAAAAATTTAAAGACAGCTGTATTTAGCACTTATTTTCCTTTGGTTATTGTGTTATATTAATCTACCAGCACTTGGTTGATTAATAAAATCAGTGGAGCTGGAAATATAGCAACAATTCTGAAAATTCTTAGTTGCTTCTAAGTGATACATGACATTGTTGGTAGACAAAATAATTCGTTATTGGCTATGTAGCCTGTGGATTTTCATCAGGACCAGCTGTGATGCTGTGGACAGGCAATGGTTCACCAATTAAACTGTGCACACAAAATCCAAGCAGTTCAACATATGTGTGGACACATATTTCTGTTGATTTCTTTCAGCTTGTAAAAGTTAAGGATGATACGTTGACAGTAAATTCAACCATATGGACATAAAAGCCAGGAAATGTTCTGCTAAGAATCAAGGGCACAATAATGCTGTGTTAAAAGAAATGACAAATAAGTCTACCACACACATGGTGAAAAAGGAAAACAAAACAACTTAAGACAGAATGCTCCTGTCAAGAAAAGGTTTTTCTCGGTAGGATACAGAATGGTTGCCTAGGAAACTGATGCTAATTGCTGCTGCTGATGGAAACTAGTCAACAAGGAAAGCACTGTGTAGTTCCAAGTGTTCTGTTAAACAAACACCCTCAATAAATTCATAAAGGAGAGGGACAAAGTGAAAGTTCTTTGCTTCTACTCCTTGCTTAATTTAGAGAGTAAATGGCTCCTCTGAATCTATTTCTTCTAATCAACTGGTGATGAAAGAAATTTAAAAAACAGACTATTGGGTGAGGGATTGTTTGTTTCCCTGGCACCTTTGCATTAATTTAAGAGGCCGGTATCGGTGGCACATCCCACTGTCAGACTCCTATTGATACACAGTGCTGTGACAGCCAACCTTGCAGCTATACACCTTTGCTTACTGGCCATGTCTCCTGAACACTTCTAAAGACAGTGATTAAAGTATGATCTAATTTACAGAGGAAACTACATTTTAAGTAGAGTTAATTAATGAAGGTAGAGACATCTAAGGAAAGAAATCATATCTGTACAGCACTGGTACCTGCTTAAACTTAAGGAAGTTTGTTTTGTACCCACTGCAGACAGTGTAATGATGCTTAATCATTACTGGGAGATACAAGATGAGTTAGATATGGTGTTCCTACACTTGCTGTCTGGGCAGGCATGCTGTAGGGAAAGCTGACTGGACTTTGCAGTGCGGACAAGGATGGGAGAGCACACATAAAGGAATGGGATTGAGAAAGCATATGGCCAAGTGCTCAAGATGTGTTTTTAGTTGCTTCTGAATTTTGCTTAAGAACAGTTGGATAGGCAGATGCGGCTGTAGCCAAACACTCTATTCTTTTAATAAAGTTAGATTAGCATGGATCCCCTGGAAGAGACACATGTGGCTTCTTAAGGATTGGAAAATCAGATTTCCTAAGAGGTCCTGAAACTTTCATAGGAAATGTCAGTGGAGCTCTTTGAAAAAAATGTGTTGTTTCCTTCTTTATATATAAGAACAATTTCTAAAACTGGATGTATAAGTTCGTCTTTTAAAAGGAAATTACAATTTTAATATTTCTTGTACAGTGTCCTTGATCACAAAGCAGTTGACCAATTCTTGTTTCTAAGAGTATGTCTAGACTACTGGGTCTCTCTAATTTTTGATTCTCCTTGTCTTGGGAAACCATGATCTCCCAAATTCTACAGGCACCTCCCATGCCTCAAGAGTGTTTTACCTGAATTTGTAGTTTGGGTTTATCTTCCTAAAGAAGAAAAGGTAAAAGCAAAAAGGTTCTCAGAAGACTGAGAACCTTGGTTTTGCTTTTCCCTCCCTCCCTCCTTCTTTCTTTCTTTCTTTCTTTCTTTCTTTCTTTCTTTCTTTCTTTCTTTCTTTCTTGTTACCTTTTCTTAGGTAATTGGGAAATTTGACAGAAAACAGAGAATGACTTGGTCTGACAAAAGTGATAAAAAGGTAAATTTTTAATGTCATCACCAAATTAAAGTGTCTCATCTGAAATTATGTAGAATACCATGATGGGAATAGCTCAATATTTTAATCAAATAGAATTTCCAAAATCTTTAAGAATAATCTAATAACCGACCTTTTCCCATAGATCTGGTGATGATTTGCACCCTGAGTTTATGTAGATTTTCCACTTTCACTCCTGTCAGTGGACACACAGGAGAGCTGAAAATCATCATTGCTGAAGGCCCAGAAGACTGAGGACAGTTCCTCCCAGTGAAGAAATGTTCAATATTTCTCAATGTAACATGCATGGGAGGATATTTTTTTCACATTAAAATATTAAGTTCAAATTTATCAAGTGATATCAGTCATAAGATGCTAATGGATCAACTAATGACTAGAAAGGAGAGCGATGATGCCAACAGGCAAACTCTTGCACATAACCCTAAATGTCCTAAGATCAGATGTGTAAAGTAATATGGTCCAGAGAGCATTTGATGATCTGAAAATACTTTTTTCTACCAGGGCAGCAGATCGTTGCATGAAAGTAGGGGACCGCTGCTGTCCCACATAAAAGAATTTCCCCTTCTAACTTGTGGTTTTTGTAGTGGCTACTTTTCGTGTTGCAAAATTAATTCATTTTTTCTTATTGCAATATATTCACAAAAATTAGGCAAGAGGGGTTGGAGAGAGGGCTCAGCTGTTAAGAGCACTTCCTGACCAGCATGGTAGCACACACCTTTAATCCTAGCACTCAGGAGGCAGAGACAGGTGAATCTCTGTGAGATTGAGGCCAGGCTGGTCTACATAGTGAGTTCCAGGTCAGCTGGGTCTATGGGAAGAATCTATCTCAAACAACCCAAAAACTCAAACAAAATAAAACACAACACAACTAAACAAGGTACTGCCTGTTCTTGCAGTGAACCTGGGTTCGATTTCCAGAACAGACTTGGTGGTTAACAACCATCCCCAACTCCAGTTCTGGGATGTCTGGCACCTTCTTCTGGCTTCTGTGGGCATTGCACACATGGGTACACTTACATACATGCAGGCAAAACACTCATACAAAAAACTGGGGGCTGGAAAGATGGCTCAGTGGTTAAGAGCACTTATTGCTCTTTCAGAGAACCCAGGTTCGGTTCCTAGAACCCGTATGGTCACTAATCCAGACACAACTCCAGTTTCAGGGGATCTGCCCCCTTCTTCTGGCCTCTTTGGGTATTGAATTCATGAATGCACTTGCATCATGCAGCCAAAATACTCATATACATAAACTTTTTTTAAAGTAAAAATGAATTAGGCAAGAAATGGCCTGGAGAAAATATCTTACATGCTCAGTTTTGATCCTCTGTTAACATAGTGCTTTTATTTTTTTAAGGAAAAGGCAAATTTTCACAGCTCAGTGTATCTAAAGTCCCATGCTAAAAAAAATCAAAGCAAGAAAAGAAAAAAAATCAGTCTTCTTATGCCGAAATTTGTGTTGTGTTTTAGAAAATCACCAAGGACAACAAGTTTATTCTAATAGGTTTTTTGGTTTTGTTCCAATGGTGGGGATCAAACCCAAGGCCTCACACACGCAAGGTAAGTGCTCTAACATGAGCTATACACTAACCCTCATCCCAATCCTTTTCACACTTTAGTTTTAAACCTGTACTTTCAAAGCTGATGATAGTCAAAGGCCAATTTTTAAAGGAAGAAGACAATGAGTCTGTGGACCCAGATGCAACGTGCTCTAAGGAGAAAAAGAATTCAATTAATTCACTGACTTTCTGAGCTGCTTATAAGAAATGGGTATCTATATTTAAAGCTATTATCCAAAAAGAAAATGACACATTATAGGAAGCTTTTTTTAAACAATGAGACAAAATACGCATATCTAATTGAAATCAAAACCCTTTGCTAGGCTGGGGATGTAGTCCACAAGTATAATGCTTGACGAGTATGTACAAGGCCCTGGGCTCATTGCCCCACACTGACTACAAACAAAAATCATTTCTTCTGTATCAATGTATAATTTTTCCCATTATTTCAATATGGCAATGCTGGATGCTGTTTCCTATCTAAAATCTTATCATCTGCAAGTCATATTATCGACTGAGTTGAAAAGGGGGAAAGTGTGCCATCAGCCTGAGTTTCAAAGTCAGGGGAGGAGCATCTTTCTGTGTCAGTAGTGCTACACTCCTCTGAAGTGGCATGATTAAGCCAGCGACAATTTAAGGTTTGGAGTGTCTATTTGCTAGAAAGGAGATTTTCTGCATTCCTAACCTAGAACAGCAAAACAATTTTTATCATATAGCCAGAGGACCAAAGACTACCTGCAGTTTGGCATTCTGATCACAAGATATTTCATGGGCATTTTCAATCCAAGCCAACATTCCATGGGGTTCAATTTTGCAAGAGTGAATATAGAAAACCATCCAACACTCCCTTGTTTCTTAGCTTCTATGTCTGGTCAGAAGGGTTATCTGAACTTTACATATTATTTCCAGTGCAGGAGTTATCAACAGGAAAGTGTCTCCAATGAGACGTGTTACCTGTTTTTGTCACTCCCAACACTCACCCTCTTTGTCAGACCAGCTGAAGTCCAGAGACATCTTTCCACTGCAGCAACCAACAGTGCTCTCCTCTTGACACCGAAGCCAGCCTTCACTCAGACATTCCCAATTTACCTCTTTATTCCTATCATATCTTTTCAACTCAATTTTTCTCACAGATGTATTGCTCACTCTGGTAGCCTTCTGTAGAACCATTTTGTCTATGACATTTCTATTCTCTACATTATACGTGGATCCTCAGTCTCTTCCTGCCTTAATTAAAATATTTCTTAGTATTCAAGCTGTAACAGAATCATCACCACTGTTTGCAGATTAGCCCTGGAAATCTGATTCCTCCTTCTTATCTACCTGCATCTAACACTTTGTAAAATTTTGAATATCCTTGCAATAAAATGTAAATGCAGATATTTCACTGTCATTTCTGTATTCTGATAAACAACACTTAGCATTTGCATATTTGTTAAGAGTTGCAGGAGAGCCCAGAACATATGCTTTTTTCTTTCTTTGCTCAACAGCATGGCTGGGTTTAGATTGTATTTTTTATGAGTGTAGCTGAATAGTGTGATTCATTTGGTGAGAGTTTCTGCATGCTGAGCTCATAGCAGGAGGTTCAGTCTTTACTCCCAGGACTTACAATGCCTGGCCAGATAAGGCTGAAACTACCAGGGCTGCCAGTAGCACCAGTTGCTCTCATCATCTGCTCTGAAAGCAGAGCAGGTGCATGTGTTTTGTGTAATGTGCTAAGGAGCAGCGAAGCGTGAGGGAACAGGGGGAAAGAAGAAATGCTCCACATGCGTAGCAGAAAGAGTGAGTACATCTGAGCAGCCTGTGGAGCAGAGAGGAGTGAGTGGCGGCTGCCTCACCCATACGCCCCATCCACGCGATAACCTCCCAGCTGCAGGAAAAGCAAATTTGAACCCCAGATACTCATAATTTTATGACAAATATTTTTCTAATGTCAACTATTGGTACTGCCAAAACGTCTTTATATATGGATGGATGCAGGAATATGTACTGATATATTCGTTTTCATATTTTTCAGGTAACAGACTATTGTTTGATGAGGAATAGATTTTTGTAATTGAGAAAATTATTTGCTCAAAATTGAAACCACATTGTTTCCCTTTTTTCTATTTTGTGAGGAAGAATATTTATAAATAGAGGGAACACATGAAGGTACTGCATAATAATGATTAAAGCAAAGGCTTAACCAGGCAGAAATAACTCTCAGAAGAGCCACTTCCATGACCGATTATTTTCTCTTGTTCATTTTAAATGGAAAACATTATGAACTGCTAAGAATTTTTCTCTAAGTGAAAAAAAATTTAAGCCTCAAAAATGGAAAAAAAAACATTAAAAATATGATGCAAAATGTAACAGTAAATTAGAGATGAGAAACATGGTAAGATTTTGGAAAAGACAAGAAGGGGTGAAAAGTTGAAAAAATACAATATAACTAAATTATATTTACACTTGATTCACACAGAATACCAAATTGTCCTTAGCAGAATTCTATTGTGTTGATGATTCAGGACCAGTAGAATCATTCTTCCAAGTGTCAATCAAAGAGTCAGATGAAATACTTTTTGTAGCATTTCTGATGTGGTTCAGCCATTTAGCACAAAGCAAGACAAATGAGATGGATGCACAACGGGTGTGGGAGGCTCAAGAACGGCAGGAATAACCAAGGTGCAAATTAGTACGAACTTTAAAATATCATGTCATATTAGAGCTTTGTCTTCACAACTCGAAGAGTTTGTACGTATTTAAAATTCCACAGAATAAAATCATACTTCAATTTGTTGAGTCATTGGATTTAATTGAAACAGTCTTGAGAAGCCAAGTTTTCCTCACATTTCATTCAGAACTACTGGTTTAAAACAACGTTATCCCACTTGACTTTGACCAAAAAGCAAAAATTATGTATATAATTGTATATTTAAATGAAAAACTTTATTTGGTGCCCATTCTTTAATTTGTAAAACATGGAAAGCACTATCTGGTGTTATCCGCTATGCAAGCCAATTCCTTCATAGAAGCAAGCGACATCATTCTTTATGACAATGTGCATGTAAGTCAGCCCTGATAGGCTCAGACCCTCTAGTCATCAACACGACAAGCCAGAAAGCATGACAGAAGTGAATACCCAGACCCAGCTTCATCTGGTAGAGAGACCACACAAGACAAAGCAAACACAATAAATACAAACCTCATGGAACTCCCTGTAAAGACACGGGTCCTTGTCTTGCTCACTCTTTGTAGCCCAAGTGCCTAACCTTCATGAGGAAAATACTGACAAGATGCCCAATTTCTGTTTTCATCCGTTGGTGCGTCAGGCCAGATGTTTTGCTGTGAGGCCGTGTGGTTTCCTGCAGATCCACCCCTGAATGCTAAGTAACCGATCTGCACACGCCTCTCTGCGCCTTCTCTGCGGAGCTCAGGGAAATGGCAGCCAGAGCAATGAGTGGTTGGCATGGCAACAAGAAGAAAATCTGCAACCTCTTGTATTGTTAGGCCAGCTTGTTTATTTGCCTCAGGGGCTGGAGCTTTAGTCATTTTGCAGGAGAAATGGCTCTGCACTATTTTGCTCTGCATACATTAATGTAGTAATTCGTACCATAGGTCATATTTTAAAGGAGATCTCAGTTTAGAAATGGAGACAGGCGAGAATAGGAAGGCAGCAAAAAGAGGGCTTCAATTTTCTAAGGTTGAAAAAGAACAGAGAAGAGCTTAGAGCACACTCAGCTATGTGCCTGTGAGAGCTGCAAACCTTTTCCTCATTGTGCATTTTCAGGCTTTAATCGGTAATCTCTGCAGCAATAAGTTTATGTGTCTGGCTCTGTGGATGTTAAAATGCAGGGTGAGGCTATACAACCCCCAGCTCCCCTTGTAAGGGACACCTCTCCCTTCCTGGGAGGGTGGGGTGCCCTGGAAAATAGACCTCGAGAATGGGAAATACCGAAATGCTAGAAAAACAAAGGCATCAAGGGGAATGGTGGGGAGTGAGGTGAAGAAATACCCTCCACTTTGTATATTTACCCCAAAGAGCTGAAACAAAGCCACTGGATCCTTCACTTAGGCAGAAAACTGGGAATCATCTTATTATTTCATACCGTGCTCTAAAAGTATGAGTGAGATTTTTGCAACAGAACTGCGCCAGAGGCAGTGGAAGGAGCACTTTTCTGAAAGGCAAGTCACTTGGACCCTACAGCAGTGATCCCACAGATGGTGGCTGTGTCCAAGGAGTGAAGGACTGGGAAGTTTGTCTTCTGAGCCCCTTTCAGCCCTCAGTCATGTTATCTGTCACTATGTTGAGAGAGTGACCAGATTCCATTCATGTTTTTTAATAAAGAACAAACCTTGATATTAACAAGATTAATCCTGAAACCCAGGAAAGATAATTCTCCTCTAAAAGAGTCTTGATAGCCAGAAACATGCTTACAGAGCCACATAAAGGATAAAATATGTCAAAGAATACATATGACTTCTTGGGAATAGAGCAATTCAAAAGAAAAGTGAGTTTCACTGGGTTCCTGAGCACTGATTTCCCAACTCAGTACCCTCATCTTCTTGCTGTGTGTCTCTGGGTAAGTCACTTAACCATTCTATGCCTTAACCTCCTCATTTGAAAATAAAACCCCTAATGACAGATATCTTCATGCCCCCCCCCAAACATGGATTGCAATCAAGGCTGTGATGGCACTTTATGAACTGAAGAGCCATGTGGAAGTGTGTGACACCGTATAGATTTCCAAGGTATATACGTGTGTCCTTCTATGTCCTTGGGGGCATGGGTGGGTCCAAGATTCCTGCTACACCCAAATCTGTGGATGTTCAAGTTGCTTATATAAAATGGCATGATATTTAACACAGCCTTTGCACATCCTCCTGTATAAACTAAACCACCTCTGTACTGCTTATCATTGATACAATATAAATGCTGTGGTAATCGATACACTGCATTGTGTAGGGGACAATAACTAGGAAGAAAATGTCCATACATTGTTATTCAGTAAGATGTGATTTTTTTCAAATATGTTTAATTCATAGTTGGGTTTGTATTTGGAAGTGGACCCCAGATAAGGAGGACTGACTCTATTTCTGTGATTGTTCTGGGGTTTCCTTGAGGGTTGAAGAGAAATCAGTGTTTTCTTTTCTATCTCTAGATAGATGCCAATAATATTCAGAGTCAGATGAGAAACACACAATTAATACTACACAGATCTGGATTTTACAATCAGAAAGAATTATATTCAAAATGATTTCATAATCAAGTCCAGTAAGGATAAGATTTAATGTAATAGTGAGATACCAAATGAAGTAAAAATCATTTACATTGCCAAGTCATAAGCACAGTGACTATAGAAATCAATTGCTTCTCCTCATTCTTAAAGTGTCATTTGAACAGTAACTTAAAAGTTCTGCACTGGCATGGTGGTGCATGCCTTTAATCTCAGCATTTGAGGAGGCAGAGACTGGTGGATCTTTGTGGGAGCAAGGCCAGCTTGGTCTACACAGAGAGTTCCAGGTCAGCTGGGGTTACAAGGAGATGTTGGTTTTTTAAAAACATTTTACCTCCTAAAATGGTTTTCTGATCAAAATCTTATAGGTTTTATAAATCAGTCCTTTTCTTTTGTAAGTAACCTCATGCCATTTCAATATAAATTCTAACATAAGTTTGAGCCTTGCTCCTGGACAAGAAACTTATAGATGAGATGTCTAACTGTCCCTCTGAGTTGGAACTCTGTGGGGACCAAAATATATTCTTCTTGGTTTTTCAATAAAGTAGAAATGAGAAGAAGAGATTATTAAAGCCATCCTGTTTATCAGATATGTTTTGGAAAGCAATGTAAAAACACGACCCCTTGTTCTTAACATAATACAAGTTTTCTGCATAATAAGAGTGGCTGAATTCTCAATAGCTTCACATTTTTAGAAATGCTTCTGTGGCATAGCTTTAAAAAGAATACTTTAGTAAAAAGAGAGAAGTATCAAAATTATAATTGAGAAAATAATTCTATCCATCTTTCTATGGTCTATGTTTAAAATGTATGGACAAAGACAACATCTAGAAAAGCAGAAAAGAAACAAAATTTAAAATACTATTGCCTTCTAACATCCTGCTCTCTCAACCTTGGTCTCATTACATAAGATCCAAGATAAATTGAACATAGACTTGCATCTTTAAAATGTCTTATGGCCCATAAATGAGAATTAATATTTAACGGACAGACAAGAGAGAATCAGGTAGGATACTAGACTGAAAGAGGCTCATTCTTAGGAAGGAAGGATAGGAGAAAGACATGATGCTTGCCATTCCTTGATCATGAAGCTCTGTTTACAGAGATGAATGCAATCTAAAAAGCTTGGAGTAAAGATTCATTTCTGAAAATGAAGAGAACCATAGCAAAGAAGAAATGGAGGAAACATTTCTGAGACAACAAGGAAGGTCCTGGACACTACAGCATGTAGCCAAGGACCTGTGATCATGAGAAATGTTTCATGTGAATAGTTTTGTTTGCAGATTATGAGCAGGAGGAAGTGCACTACATGCTACACTGCAGGTGAATGAAACAAGAATGAGTGGTTTCTGTCTCCTCGGTCCTCCTAGAAATGCTTGCCTTAAAATACAATGCCAGTTTATACCAGTGTTCTCCATCATCAGAGCATAGTGTTCTAAACGACACGGCTGAGACTGAAGGTGATTTGATTTTACTAGGGATGGTTTTCAATACATATTTTAAGAAACAGTTCTCTATACACCATCAATGATAACAGTCATTTTATTAAGGTAGTTTGAGAGAAATTGATGCATATTAATTTATCCTTGGTGTTATCTTAATAAGTATGAGAAAACCAAGCTTTACATTTTCTTCTTCCTGCAGCTCTCTGTGCTTGTACATCTTAGAGATTCAACAATTGGCCCATTATTTTTAGAAAGAAGTTAGTTTAAAAATCACACCATAGTTTGGATTGAAAGCATCACTATAGCAACCCAGAGATGACCATGTACCACCTCTGTCTCTATGAGCTTACGTATAAAAGTTTGGAAATTAATTGCCCAAGATAACATAAGGCATTTAATACATGGTGAGGTGATTTCACAAAAAAAAAAAAAAAAAAAAAAAATCCTGGATGTTCCTGAAACAATCACTTAAAAGAAATATCTGTAAACCTGTTTTTAATTTATATTATTTTCTCAAAGAAGCTGGCAAGGACACATTGACCTGAAAAATATATCTTTCTGATTTTAAATACTTTAATAGACCACCAAACAAAATAACAAATGCTGCTGGTTATCCACAGCTTGAGCGAGCACACTATGTACAGTGACTTTTTGTCTTAAGTGTATTGCAAGCCTCCATGGAAGTCAATGAGGAAGCACAAAGCTAGTCAGGCATGGTGGCTCATATCTGTAATCCTAGAATATGGAGGCTGAAGGAAGAGGATCACTTTGATTTCAAGGTTAGCCTGCACCATAACTATATGGTTCAAGGCCAGTGAGTTCAAAACAAAGCAACAACAAAAAACTAAAACCAAGAGACAAATCTAGACCCTTCAACAGTTTTGAATTAATGTGAAAACAACTGTCTTCTTTTGGCATTTGCTTATTCATTCAGTCACTGGCTTAGTATACATTTATTGGGTACTGTAGGTGGAATCCCAGGTGCTGCAGACTTTGATGAACAGAAAACTCTTGGTCTGCCCCATTATCTTTTTCCTTTCTCTTAACTGGGATGTTGCACCATGCCTTCATCCCCTCATTCCTCATCCTATGGAAGTCCTCTTTGCAACCTTCACATCCAAGTCTTACTCTCAGCAAGCTACAATGTACTGAGCTGTGGATAAACACTCCGCCTTCAAGAGTGCCTGAAGATCTTGTTGCCACCAACAGTGGTACTAACTCCTGGGACCACTGACTTTATATACTTGATAGTCTTTTAAAAATCCTCACTGTAACCATGAAAGGTAAAAAGACTTTTATTTCATTCTCAATCGGAATTTCTTTCTAATAGCCTGTGGAATGCTACAAAACTTCTGAATTTCCTGATTCAAGTAAGGCACCGCCACACTCTTTTCTGTTGTGTATGATTTCCGCTGGCCACTGACTTTGTATCCAAGCAACTGCTCAAAGTCCACCTTAGCAAAGAGGATATGCCATCTTCAAAAGGAAACTGTGATTTAATGTTTGGTTCATGAGGCGCTCGACAAAGGTTGAGTTACCCTGTACTTCATTGAGTATTTATAATATCTTGATGTACCCCTGTGAATTTATTTGGTGCATCAAGAGAAATTTTGGAAAAATGGCCCTAAATAAAAACAATTCATTTTCAATTTTGTCTTCCTGTACTTCTCATTTGACACTTAACATACTGTGTTTTGTATGCAGACTAACTTACATAGGGGGCATATTCTATAAGAGTCTCAGATCCATGGAATCTAAGACCAAATGTTGCATGGAAGTTAATATAACACTTGGGGGGTATATAGAAAAACATCCATAGTAGTTTGCTGAATTTGTATATAAAAATTATATTATGCATTTTGTGGTTTCTGCTCTTCTGTTTGAAATAATTTCCACAGGTCCCTATTAAAAGTTGAATATGAATAGATACAAATATACATACATGCAATTTGAACCAAAGACCTAGTATATGCTACGTATGTGTTCTACCTCTGAATTATACCCCATCCTTTATAGATGGTTTGACAAGAGTGTACAGTGAGTAAACATTGCAGATGAATTGATGGGTGTAGAAAATAACCTTCAAATAAGAAAGGGATGACTTTTAAGGGAATAGTGCCTTTCTTACTACTTGTAGTTTGGTCACTCTTTTGAGGAAGTGATTTGCTATCTCTAAGTTTAAATACATATAATTCTGAATTACAGAAATGATGATGAGGAAATTTATAATATAGGGTAGTATTCTGTTATGTTATTAATAATCTATAATAACTGTACCATTAAAGATATTATCAATGATAGTGCCCAAAGAACCATTAGTGGAAATCATGCTTTGAAAAGAAGTGCTTAAAAGTAAGTTTAAATATTATATTCTTCTTGAAGCATCAGCATATTATTTTTTTAGGCAGCTGAGAAACTGTGAAATGGTTCCTATATATGATCATAAATGCCCATTTTCCTTCTTTCATGTTTCCATTTCTCTTTCTTCTGTATTTTTCAAAGTCTGGAGAGATTTTACAGTTCTTTCTATTCTAAAAAGAAATATGCTTCAAATCGATCTTTTAGATTTAGGTCCAATGTCATGTAAGATAATAAGAAACTCTATGTGATATTTTCTTTTTCAGTGGGTTAAAATGCCGAGAATTTTGAGCAAAATATACATACCCTGGGTATTTTGCCTGTAAAACCTGAAGTGATAAAAATTAAACAGGGAAACAGGATTAAGAAGACAACCCTTGGGGAAAATCAGGCTAGCTGCCACGTTGCTTTGCTCCCTTGGGTGTCATTTCTCCTGACTGGAATTTCAGCCTTAGTACGAGTGAAAGGACCAGCTGCTGTAAATTAATTCACTTTCAGACTAACCCGACTACAAAGCACAAAGCCAGTCCTGATGGCCACTGAAGGCCCTCAGTTACCTGCTGTTTCTCTGTCTGCCGAGGTCAGTTCTCCATTGATCCCGTTCTCTTTGGTATCTGAATAGGTGCCCTGTGACCCATGCTCCCCAAAGGCACCCTCCTCCTCCTCTCTGAATGGGAATCCATTGGCGCTGCGGACCAGTCCTTCCCCTGCGCCACCTTGGTCCTTCATCTCGGGTGGGTGCGGGTGTGCAGCTGCCTCTGTGAGGGGAGCTGCCGTCCAGTGAGACGCCTTTGCTTCTTCTTTCCGCTCATCTGCCATGCTTCAGAGCTCTGTACTGCCTCCTGCAAGTGGAAGGCAGGCAACAGTAGTTATCACTTAGGGGAAACCTTATGATCTGAAGGTATTGGTCCCCAATAGGAAAAATTTGAGGTCAATTCAGTGTCTTGCTGCATTGGAGAGGCATGTTCAATAATCATTCTTTATAAATATTAACAACCAGCCATTGTGGACACAATTTTTATATTTACATTGTTTTTGCAGAGCATTTCTGAAATATTTATTCTTCCAACATAAGATCATATTATGTATATTCTTTAAATAGACTTAATTTAAGGACACATCTTAACCAATATCATTGATGCATGGTCTTGAATGTTGACTGGTATTCAAGAAATCCTTCTGTACCTGGGAAATCTGCAGTATCAGAAAACTGGGTAGAAAGGGGCCAAAGGAGGGATTGCAGAAAGAAAAGATTGCGTTATCAAAAATGACTCAACTGTTCTTTAAAAACAACTTTCAGTGGAGCCAAGAAAAGACCAACACTTAGTTTCGAAGGCATTCAATTCAAAGCAGGGTAGATATGCTTTTCTGAGTGCTGTGATTTAATGAAAAATTGTTTTGGCTAAAGTTTCCAACAAACTGTTTTCAACCCTATCTATAAACTAAAGACATTTGACATTTTTATATTAACACAAATCTTACAGAAAATAATAGTATTAGAGCTATATCCCACTTTATGACATCATTTCACTGCCAAGTCAAAATCTGAAAAAGTTACATCATTGACATGAGTGAGGAAACTATAAATTATAGCAAAGGACAGATTGGCTATGGAGGAGGTATTTTATTAATGAGTGAATGGCAGATACTATGCGACCATCTCCTACATCCAGGTGCTGCTAACTTTAGAGACAAATGATTCATCACTCAGTTTGGAAAGCTATTGCCAGTGATGTGCGGCCTCATTGGTGACTTGTTGTCCCCACAAAAGGGATGACAACATATGTGATGACTGTCTCTAATGGAAACCAAGAACAACTTATTTTTATATCATAAGAGTAACCAAAGCAAAAACTTCCAAACAACAAAAATTGTGTTAGGGCAAGTCCACTCCTTACTACCAGCTGTTGAGATACTGCAAATAAATTAAACTATTATGGAAGTTAGCTTTCCTACCAGATTTCCAAGAAGTACCTGTTTGTTTCTGAATCTACTTTTTATTTATTTATTTATTTATTTATTTATTATTTATTTATTCAATTTATGTGTGTCAACATGTGTGCCACATGTGGAGGTCATAGAGAACTTTAAGGAGTTCGTTCTTTCCTTCACCTTCACACGGGTTCTAGGGCTTGAACTTGGGTCCTCAGGCGTCATTAAGCACCAGACATTTACTTGCTGAGCCACCTTGCTGGCCCTGTTTCTGAATTTTAATGCTGCTTCCTTTGCTTTTTATTCATATCAAGAAGAGTGAGATGAGTCCATTCATTTAAACTAATTTAATCATAACACCAAACTCCTTCAAATTTGTTTTAAAAATTATTTTGTTTATTTTTCTTAAAACCATATTTGAGCAAAACATAAGAAGCTTATCTTTAAAAACATCAGTTGAAGGACTTATGAATAAACCAGGAGCATCTCTCTATCACCTACAAAATGCAGAGAACTTCATGTGTGCCAAAGAGCATTTTTATCTGTATGTATAATGAGGACAACAGTGCCTGGTCTGGCTGCTTACAAAGTTAAAGCAGAATAATACAAGAGAAATACAAATTGTTATATTTGCTATAAGATCTTAATTGTGTTACCAGACATTATACCACCAATCATCATATATAAAACATTTTACATACTTTTTCTGGAATTTCTGACCATAGGAACGTGAGCTTGAAGATGTGGTCAAGCGCAAGAGAGTCTCCAAGAGTTATGCAGTTTGGGAGTCTTTTAGATAGTCCCACTGAAGGGGTACGCCAATTGCCTCACATTGCGTCCCTGTTCAGCATAGAAGAAGCCAGAGTGGTCAGCGTCCCTATTCCCTATTGCCAATTTGGGTAACCCCTTCAGAGGATGGCATGAAAGGAATAGGAGATAGGAATTGGCTAGGCAGTTAGGGTAAAAAGACCTCAAAGAAATGTAGCCAGGTTCTTGGCTAAAAGTTAAAATGTTCTTGGGCCTGTGAGCAACATACTCTGTTCTAAAGGCCAAAAATGTCAAAAGTATTTGGGAGCTTGTATCTAATCCGTAAAAGATTTTAGAGTTACCTCTTCAGAGGGGGGAATGTTGGAGGGGAGGGAGTGGGTATGGATTTGATCAAAACACCTTATATGCATGTATGAAATTCTCAATAAAGTTTTTGTAAAAGTTAAAAATAAATAAGTGAATAAATGAAATTTAAAAAAAAGAATGAGACTCTCTTGCAAATATGTCCTCAACTACTACAAAGGACAGAATAAGCATCCCACGAGGCATGGCCAATGTCCCACAAATCGGACCTGATGGGAAGAATGTGTCCTCAGAACTAACCTCTCCTGTGTACATATAAGAAATGAAATAGTTTTTATAAAGATTATCAGGCAATGTTCTACACACCATTCCATGCTGATCTTGTCCAATCAAATATCAAAATACTGTTTCAAGAGTCTACACATTGCGCTTTTTAAATTGTTATGGTATCGTCATGTAACTTAGGGATGAAGAAAATTATTCAGATTAAAGCAGCAACCTTCTAGACATGGGCTTGCTTCTCTTAGCAAGTTAGCCTCTATGTGCCTTAAATTTTTTTGTTTTCTTTTACCTAGGCACGCCAATTTCACCTAATATCACACTTATAAATAAGTCAATGTTCTTACCAACAAAATATTACCTGACTATGTGATAAGTTGCAGGTTAGTTACTCAGACATCACTTAAGTTTGAAATGCACATAGTCTAACCATTTATTAAGTCAAAGTCCCCTTAGGAAATTTCAAGCTGGAAATGACATTGCTCTGACAAACTCGGATAGGAGGTGTGACTGGGAAGAATGCTGCTCCAGGGGAAAAGCTTCTTTCATCAAAAGAGACAGTATTTGGCCAGGCTTATTCATAATCACAACTGATTGTTAAAATGCCACTGATAGAATGACACATTTCACAACTGATTATTAAAACTCCATTCATAGAATGACACATTTCACTTAAATTTCTAATGAAACCTGTGGGGTCACATTTTTTTTTTATTGCTCAAAAAGGAAATTCCCTTATAATTACAAATGAAGACAGTCTCATTGCTTCTGGATGCAACATTGTATTTCCCTGAATCTCTGCATCTGAAAACTTTGAGAATGTGGAATTGAAGAAGGTAAAGAAACTGAGACAAAGGCAAATCCTCTCCAAATCCACAGAAGGAAATTCATGAGTCCGAGGAATTGCAATATTCTGTTCCTTTTACGTGAGGGTAAAGACTCTTCTCTCCAATTTCCTGTGGATCATGTATCTTCTCTGCCCAAATAGCCATACAGCAGGGCATCTGCTCTTAATCTCTGGCTTGATAAAGATCTGAGGAGGCCGAGACTCTTCTGCCTTTCCCCACAAAGCTTCACAGGACAATCTGAGCAGGGAAATCTGAATTTGTGATACTGATTCACAATTTATAACATATTTCAGTGGTTAGAATTAAACACAAATGCTGATATGAATGAGGATATGATTGCCTGTGACATGGATTTTAAAAATCCAAGAAGTTCAAGTTTCTGTTTATATTACCATGAGGTACTTCCTTTGACTATCATATCGTGACTAGCATGAGACTTATTGCAGGGCCTCCATCTTTTCAATTGCAGTGTATAGTTACAACAAAAGGCAAAAGAGGATCATTTATCACCAGAAAAATTAGTTACAGATCAGAGCAGTGAACTTCAATCTTTGCTGTCATTCATTATTAGCTTTCTCCTAATAGTTCAAGGTTCTCCAAGGACAGACTTATTTCTTCATCAAAGGTAAACTTTGTGTCCTTAAAATTCCATCTTTTTGCCTCAATAAGCCTTATTTGGTACTGCTATTCTGATGGCCCTGACAAGAATATGCATGCATTTATGCCATCTTCTAGAACACTGAACACTCAGATCCATTTCACCAATGGATGAATATAGGAAATATAAGATTCCTCAGTGTTTATTGATCTGTTATTCATTTTGATTTTAAGAATATAAGTCAAACCATGAAACTTCACATCATTCAGATCTCTACCTCACTGAAGATTTAACCTAACATCTTTTAAACATATTTTATTTATTATTTTTATTTTATGCATATGAATGTATTGCCTGCTTGTGTGTAAGTGTACTTGTATTGTGCAATGCCTGTGGAGGTCAGAGGAGGGCATTGGATTCCCTGGAACAGGAGTTATGGATGGTTGTTGGGCAGCATGTGGGTGGTGGGAACCAAACGTGAGTCCTCTGTAAGAGCAGCTAGTGCTCTTAACTGCTGAACTGTCTCTCCAGTCCCCTAACCTAACATCTTATAATAACATAACTACTATAACCAGACTGCATCAGTCTTTCTATAGACTGATTTGATTTCTGTGATGGTTTGAATGAAAATGTCCCACATAGGCTCCAAGTATTTGCTGGATGTCCACTTGCTCTCTTGCTTCCTGTGCCTGAGTGATGATGCAAGAGTTCAGCTTCTGTTGCTCCTGCTCCAGCCATCTCCAGCCACCATGCTTCCCTGTCATGATGAACTGTAATTCCCCTGGACCTACAAGCATAAATAAACTCTTCCTTCTATACATTGCTTTGGTCAGTGTTTCTATCACAGCAATAGAAAAGTGAATAATACAGTAATTGGTACCAGAGAGTGGGCTGTGAAGAACCTGACCATGTGGGATTTTGAAGAAATGTGGAAGACTTTGGAAGTTTGGGCTAGAAAAGTGGTTGATTGCTCTAAGCAGAGTTTTATAGGCCATTCTAGTAAATGCCTGGAAGAAAGTAGTGCTGAGAGAGGGAAATAATACTTAAGCAGCATTTAGGATATTTTGGCAAAGAATCTGACTGGAGTCTGCCCTCGACGAGGGAAATAAGGACTTAAGCAGCACTTGGGCTGTTTTGGCAAAGAGTCTGGCTGGAGTCTACCCTCAGGCGGAAGAAATGTCAAGACAGCCTAATGTAGAAATGGTGGCATGGCTATTAATGGTGAATATTATACAGATTTACAGTGAAAAAGAGCAAATGGGGCAGAAAGAAATACAGAATGTACAGGATGGATTGAAAAAGAGCACTAGGAAGACTAATGTTGGAGCCCTGGCATGTGATGGATAGGATTCCATTGATAAGGAGATTAAAGTGATTAAGGAGGGGCCTAGAGATTGGGACTTAAACAATGGAGAGAATGCCTCCAGGGCAAGACCACACCCAGTTAAGCCTCCAGCTTGTGAAAGCAAAATGCTGCAGGGACCACTGAAAAGAAAAGCTTCTAAAATGGATAAAGCAGGCTGGGGTCCATCCCAAACTTGCAGCCAAACTTGGCAGTATCGTTCACTTGGTGCTGGCTTTAGTGGCATGAAAGATGCAAGAATGAAGGTGTCATTGGTTCTTCCTCCAAGGTTTCAGCAAGCCACTGAGGCCAGGCAGCATGCAGCAGGGGTGTCCCTGCATAGAGAAGGCCCTGATAGGCCATTGTATGAGGTTGTAAAGGTGAAGCCTGGTTGGCAATGGAGACCCAAGAAAACATCCATGATGCCAGAGCTGTGAGGCATCTTGCCAAGAAGACCTGCATACAGAGAGTAGTACCAGCACAAGAGAGAGATGTGTGTTGCATGCAGTAAAGCTAGAGAGGCTGAGCCATCTAAGCCCTTTGGAAGTAAAGGCCCAGAAGTTGGATGTGGAGCTACTGGATTTGGTGTTTGCCATGCTGGTTTTTGGTCTTGTTTTGGTCTGGTATTTCCTTACTATGCCTCCATTCCTCCCTTTTGGAATGGTAATGTGTATTTGGTTCCACTGCATGTTGAAAGTATGTAATTTGTCTTTTGATTTTATAGAGGCTTACAGTTAAGATAATTACCTGAGTCTCAGAAGAGACTTTGGACTGTGGACTTTTGAATAGTATTGAGACTGATACTGCCTATGTGGACTTTTAAAGTTGGACTAAACGCATTTTGCATTTTATATGGTCATGAGCATATGGGGGCCAGGGGGTTGAATGTGATAGTTTGAATGAAAATGTCCCCCATAGGCTCCAAGTATTTGGACATTTTGTCCCCAGAAAATGGTGCTGTTTGGGGAGGTTTTAGGTGTGGCTATCCTGGAGGAAGCACATCACTGGGGGTGGGCTTAGAGAGTTCTTAAGCCTTGCCAGATCTCCAGTTGCATCTTGCTTCCTGTGCCTGCATGATGATGTGAGAGCTTAGCTTCTGCTGCTCCTGCTCCAGCCACCTCCAGCCACCATACCTCCCTGCCATGACGGACTGTATTTCCCCTGGAACCCTAAGCTCAAATAAACTCTTCCTTCTATAAATTGCTTTGGTCAGTGTTTCTATCAATGCAATAGAAAAGTGATTAATACAATTTCCAAGTAGAAATAGCATATGAATTAGTTTCTAAGTCCACCTAGCATATGTAAAGTTGTTCAGTTTTGTTTTGAGTTATATTTAGTGCATGCATATTTAATACTGCAGGGTAAAACAAGTATTTTCCATGATATTGATTAAAAGATGTTAGTATCATAAATTGAGTCCTACTATTAGCAAAAAATCTCAGCTCTAGTTAATATACCAACTGATAGAGGCAAGAGATGAAAGGAAAGGAGTAGAAGGACCGATAAAAGGACAGAAGAAAATAAAGGAGACAGCTAGGTGTAAAACAGGAGTACCATAGAGAAATGCAATTCCTGATTTTAAGACACACATATTCCAATTTCAATTACTAGACAAACTTTTACCTCACATTCTAATTAACGTATGCCCTTGGAGAGCCATCTTGTCGCTTATGGGTAAGTCTACATTGATCAGTGCTATTACTTAACAGATTTCTACTATATTAAGATTTTCTTGTATTTAAATGTATCTTTAAACATTTCTATAGGCATATGGGTATAAATGCTCTATGTTTCAAAACAGTGATTTATACTGAAGTGTCTGTCTGACACTTAAAGGAATTCATATTTTTGTGTTTGTGAGAAGTGAACTTGTCCACAGGCAGCCCCAAAATATGCCTCCAAATGGGTTGTCTATATCTGACAAAATAGACTTCAAAGCAAAACTAATCAGAAGAGATAAGGAGGGTCACTTCATTCTGATCAAAGGAACAATTAACCAAGAAGATATTACAATCCTTAACATACATGCACCAAACTCTGGTATACCCAAATTCATAAAAACAATACTACAGGACTTTAAGACACAGATTAACTACAACTCAGTAATAGTAGGGGACTTCAATACCCCACTGTGTCCATTAGACAGGTCAACTGGAAAAGGAATAAACAGAGAGACATCTTAATTAAATGGATCCATCTATACATCAAATGGACCTAACAGAATTCTTTCAAATATTCCACCCAAGCATCAAAGAATACACTTTCTGGAATGTTTTCTAAAATTGAAAACATACTGGGCTCCAAACAAACCTCAACAAATACAAAAATATTGAAATAATTCCATGCATTTTATCAGACCACAATGCAATAAAGTGCTCTGGAAATTGTTACTGAATATGTTAAAGTTGTAATGAAATGCTTCTTCTAATCATGTGGTTCTTAATTTAAAAAAATAAAATTTAAAAAAAAGAAATTAAGAAAGAAATAAAAGTATTCCTGGAACTAATTGATAATGATTACACAACAAACCTTCTGGGACACTTTAAAAGCAATCTTAAGAGGGAATTTTATAGCTCTAAGTCCCTACATTAAAATTTAGAAAAAGCCCAAATGAATGACCTGACACTGCAACTCAAGACATTGAAAAGGCCAGAACAAATGAAACCCAAACCCAGCAGAAGAGAAGAAATAACAAAAATCAGAGCAGAAATTAATGAAATAGAAACAAAGAAAACAATACAAAGAATCAATGAATCTAAGAGCTGGTTCTATGAAAAGTTAAACAAGATATACAGACCCTTACCCAGTTAACCAAAAGAAAGAAAGAGCATATCCAAATAAACAAAATCAGAGATGAAAGGGGAAAGAAACATCACAACGGATACCTCAAAGATCCAAACCATTATAAGGGAATATTTTAAAAATCAAATGGTTGGATATCTAAAATCATGGAAACTCTAAAGTTAAACCAAGAAGAGATCAACAGTTTAAACAGACTCATAAACATATAAGGAAATTGAAACAGTAATATAAAGCCTCCCAACTAAAAAAAGCCTAGGCCCCCATGGATTTATAGTAGAATTCTACCAGATGTAAAGAAGACATCCAACCAGTAATATTTAAATTACTCAAAATGATAGAAACAGAGGGAGAACTCCCAAATTCCTTCTATGAAGCCAGAATCACTCTAATACTCAAATTAGGTAAAAACACAACCAAAAAGTAAACTATAGACCCATATCCTTAAAGAACATAGATGTAAAAATCCTCAACAAAATACTTGCAAATCACATACAGATGTACATCAAAAAGCTCATTCATCATGATCAAGTAGGCTTCATCCCAGAGATGCAGGGATGTTTCAATATACGCAAGTCAACAAACATCATTAATCATATAAATGGACTCAAAGACAAAAACCACATCATCATCTTAATAGATGTAGAAAAGGCTTTGACAAAATTCAGCATGTATTTATGTTCAAAGTCCTAGAGGGAACTGGACTGGAGGAAACATACCTCAACATAATTAAAGCTATAGACAACAAACCCACAGCCAATATCATTCTAAATGGAGAAAAACTGGAAGCAATCCCATTAAAATCAGGAACCAGACAAGGATGTCCACTATCTCCACTCCTTTTCAACATAGTGCTTGAATCTCTGGCTAGAGAAATAGGACAGGAGAAGGAAATTAAAGTAATACTAATTGGAAAAGAGGAGGTCATATTATCCCTTTTTTCAGATGATATGATACTATACCTAAGAGATCCCAAAAGTTCCGCCAGAAAAGTCCTAGAACTGACCAACACTGTCAGTATAGTGGCAGGTTATAAAATCAATCTACAAAAATCAGTAGGCTTTCTGTATGTCAATAACAAACAATTGGAGAAAGAATACAGGGACATGCTCCCATTCACAATTTTTGCCAAAAAAAAAATATATATGTATCTTGGAATAAATCTGACCAAAGATACTAAAGATCTCTATAATGAAATTTTAAATCATTAAAGAGATTGAGGAAGACACCAGGAGATGGAAGGACCTCCCATGCTCATGGATTGGAAGAATTAATATTGTGAAAATAACCATCCTACCAAAAGCAATATATAAATTCAGTGCAATCCCAATCACAATCCCCATGACATACTTCACAGAATTAGAAAAAGCCAACCTTAAATTCACATGGAAGCACAAAAGACCCTGGATAGCCAAAGCAACCCTGAGCACAAAGAGCAACACGGGGGGATTACTATACCAGGTCTTAAAGTATACTACAGAACTATAGTCATAAAAACAGCATGGTACTGGCACAAAAGTATACACATAGATCAATGGAACATCATTGAAGACCCAAACCTGAATAAGGCAATTTCAGCCACCTAATATTTGACAAAGGTGCCAAGAACACACAATGGAGGAAAGGCAGCATCTTCAACAATTGGTGCTGGCAAAACTGGATCTCCACCTGTAGAAGAATGAAACTAGATCCTTATCTTTCACTTGCACAAAAGTCAACTCCAAATGGATCAAAGACCTCAATGTGAAAGTGGAAACCCTGAAACTATTAGAAGAAAATGTTGGCAGTCACTTACAAGATATAGGTGTAGGAAAGAATTTTCTAAATCAGACAGAACTTCCTTAGGAATTAAAGTCAGCAATCAACAAGTGGGGCCTCATTAAACTAAAAAGGTTCTGTACAGCAAGAGAAACAATTAAAAAAGTGAAGAGAAAACCTACAGAATGGGAAAAAATCTTCACCAGTGACATATCTGACAGAGGTTTAACACCCAGAATATATAAAGAACTCAAAAAACAAAGAATTGAGAAACCACATGACCCAATTAAAAGATGGGCTAAAGATCTAAACTGAGAGTTCTCAAAGGAAGAAATAAAGATGGCTAAGGAACATCTCAAAAAGTGTTCAACATCATCAGTAATCAGGGAAATGTAAATTAAAACCACCCTAAAGTATCACCTTACCCCAACCAGACTGGCTAGGATCAAGAGAACAAATGATACCAACTGCTGGTGAGGATGTGAAGAAAGGGGAACGCTCATTCACTGCTCGTGGGATTGCAAACTCGTGCAACCCCTATGGCAAACAGTGTAGAGAACCCTTAAAAAACTAAAAATGAACCTACCATATGATCTGGTTATACTACTCCTTGTTATACACCCAAAGGACTTATCCCACTGTAGAGATACTTGTACAACCATGTTTGTTGCTTCTCTTTTTACAATAGCTAAGAGATGGAAGCACCTTAAGTGCCCCTTAACTGACAAGTGGTTAACAGAAATGTGGTATATTTACACAATGGAGTTCTATTCAGCAGTAAAGAAAGATGAAACAATGAAATTTGCAGGTAAATGGATGGATCTAGAAACTGTTATACCAAATGAAGTAACACAGACTCAGAAAATCAAACAACGTATGTTCTCCTTCATATGTGGATCCTAGCACCAAATCCTTTTTGAATTCTGTGTCTTTCAATAAGATGATGCTGTCCTTTAATAAGATGATGGTGCATGAAATAACTACCATCATCACGACTTCAGCTGTGCCTGACTGCTAAACATCCTCACAATTGGGTTTGCTGATGGTTGTGGTAATTCATTAAAAGAGGGCCAAGCAGGGTCATTGGACCCTCACCAGATTATCCAGCCACTCTTCCCAGCCAACTGTATGTAATTTAGCCCTAATCACGCATGGTCTCCTAGATTTGGGGAGGGCTAAAGTATATAACCTGGGGAAGGCTAGGAAGGAAGGCATGACCCATCCTGGATAAAGGCTTTCCAGTGTGCATACCTTCAGATAGGTCATATATACACCGCAGCAATGCCTCAATTATCTTGGTAAGTAAGCTTAGGAAATTCATTGGTTCCCCAGTAAAACTTTAATCAAACAATGGCTTGACACAAGAACCTTAAAAGGGAATAAGCATTGCTTAGTATTCCCAGGAAAAGAATTCTCACAATAGATGGAAAATTTATTTGTCAATGTTATTATGTCTCATATTTATTTTTTTTAAAAAGAAAATGAGAATGTAAAAGATGTTAAAAGTATATGGGAATGGAGATATTTTCCAAAATAGAAAAAATGAGAAAGCCTAAGCAAGTGATGAAGGTCTATGTAGGTTTGTTATGATATATAAAGGATGAAACAAAAATAATAGACACATAATCTTAAAATTTCTAATGTCACAGTTTAGTCAACTAGTTTAAGTAACAAAATATATATTTAGTCAAGGTTTATCTGAGAATATTTTGTTTTATACCCAAGCTTTATCTATGGAGCAAATGGTAATTAAAAGTACCAGACTGGTAGAACTAACCTTATTGGATGTTTAACAGCCATACTTTGAGGCCTATACAAATGTGGTCAGAGGGACTTAAAGGCCAGTTTTTTGTCCCTTGCCTTCCAAGGTTGACTAAGTTCCAGGGGACTATGGAACACCTCTCAAAATGTCCTGGACAAGTGGTGAGTCACTTGTCCTCTTGTTCAGGGAGGCCATGGAGACCCCATGAGATGGAGTTGAAGCAGTGTCCAGTCTACAAAGAAGAGGGTCAACTCAGAGGAAATATCTTATCCATGCTGCCAAGTGAAGCCAGACATGGTTGAGAAAGACCTTTGACTTATCTTCATATAGGTGGAACTGGTAAAAGAAAGGAGCCAGGGGCTCCACCCAGGCCCATGTGACCCCTGAGGAACAGATCCTCAAATGACCTTAAGTGTAAAAATAAATTGATTTATTTGGGCAAACTCTATGGTCTTAAACACCCCAAAAGAAAGTATAACCAAAGAGCTACAGTCATAAGAAACAGAGGTAGAATAAAGATATCAGTATATTTCTTTAAGAGTTCAAGGGATTACACTTCCTAGACATTAGGCTTAAGTCCATATAAAATTTATTTAGATAATTATCTCTCATTGATGATTTTGTTCCTAATTAGAAAGTGCTGCTCATATGTAAAACTTCAAATCTTCGTCTGGTATACTGTAGTGCCCACCTGTAGCTAAGGGAGACAATCAGCTATTATTCTAAAATGATGGGTAGATTTGTTTTCTCCCCCTATCTAGAAGTCTTTGAGAGGGACTGACACTTATTCTAACCACTCCAACAGCTATCAAAACACCTGAAAGCAAATTCTGACTCCATCACTCTGAAGTCCAGCCTTCACAGACAAAAGAAAAATGAGTAGGAACCCAATAGAGGGATGCTTTCAGAAGCTCTTGTCAAGAAATTCCAATGGACTCTGATATGAACATTTGAAATTTGTCCTGGTTTTCTATCTAGAACTTGTAAGGCTAATTACTCTTACCTTTACTTCTCCTTCACATACCCTATTCACCAGTCAAGGACTTTCTTTTCTCTCTACAGTTAAGAGTTATGCAATTTGGGAGTCTTTTAGATAGACCCACTGAAGGGGTACTCCAATTGCCTCATCCTGTGTCTCTGTTCAGCATGGAAGAAGGCAGAGCAGTACGTGTCCCAATTCCCCATCAGCAATTTGGGTAACCTCTTCAGAGGATGGTGTGATAAGAATAGGAGGTAGGGATTAGCTAGGCAGTTAGGGTAAAAGGGACCCCAAAGAAAAGTAGCCAGTTTCTTGACTTAAAGTGAAAATGTCCTTGGGCCTCTTAGCAACATATTCTGTTCCAAATGTCTGTCATTCAAAAATGAGAAAAGTATTTGGGAGCCCTTATCTAATCCCTAAAAGATTTAAGGGTAACATCTTCAGAGGGGTAGTGTTAGAGTAGCAAAAACCCCATTTAAAAAAGAAAAAAAGAAAGAAAGAAAAAGGAAGTTTTCAGAAAAAGTGGTGGGGAGATATGGGAGGTGTTGGAGGGGAGGGAGCGGGCGTGGATTTGATCAAAACACCTTATATGCATGTATGAAATTCTCAATAAAGCTTTTTTTTTTTAGTTACTAGTTCAATGTTTATTTATGTGAACAATGAGAAATAATATTTTCACATAGAAATTGCTTTATGGACAGTTTATGCCGATCACACAAATGATTAGCCATTTTAGGATGGCTCTGGGCAGAGATGAAGCAACTGAACATGGAAGAGGAGAACCACGGAGGGTAAGAATGTATCCCCTCTGAGATAGGAAAGGTGCTAACCATGGCCCTAGGAACATGGGGGAAAGGAAGCAGATGAAGCAGGTAGAATGTAGCACCTAAACGTGTCTATCCAGGGCCAGGCATGGTGGTACACATCTTTAATCCCAGCACTTAGGAGTCAGAAGCAGGTGGATCAAGGGCAGCCTGTTCTATAAAACAAATTCTAAGACAGCTGGGGCTACAGGGAGATCCTGTCTCAAAAAAAAAAAAAAAAAAAAAAAACCAACCATCCCCACCCAA